>NW_026126985.1:0-156164 GCF_943737965.1 Phodopus roborovskii
CACGTGGTCTCCACTTACCAGAGAACTGGCTGGTGTCTTTCTCTCTGCAGACTCTCCTTTTGACTCCTCCTTATTACTTCCTTTTACCTCCTTGTATCCTAGTCCCTCCTATCTTCCTTTACTATTGGTCAAGAGTGCTTTCTACATTAACCAATATGAGAAACATATTTACAGAATGACAGCTCCCATCATTTCCCAGTGGTAAAGACAATAACACCATGAAATTTGAAGCCAATATATGGAACTAGAAAAGCATTCGTGAGAGAGCTAATGCAGAATGAGAAAGACAGAGAAATATGGTGTTTACACACTAATAAAGGGAAATTTTATGAAGGTAAAAAATGCTAACCAGTCTCCTAATCCACAGCACCTGGTGCATCTTAAGAAGGATACATGGACTGCCCTTTTAATCATAAACGGGTAGATTTCTTGGCTAAACTAGGGGTTAAAGGGATGTGAAGGAAAAATAAAGGATCAGGATTTTTTAGTTGAGGGATGTATGCAAAGGGAGAAAAATGAGCTAGATAAATTTATAGGGAGGGCTATTATAGTGTTAGGAAGCAAATTTGTGACAACATAACTCCATGGAATTCACAAGGATGATCCCAGGTAAACCTGGTAATCTCTAATAAGAAGGTGATGAATAGCCTAATTGTGATTGGACCACCTTTTTGAAATAACTGATGAAGCAGATGCAGAGATCCACAGACAAGAACTTAGCTGAGCCCAAGGAGTTGCATGGATTATATAGGGGAGGGATTATTTTTTTTTCAGCACGTGTGTGTGTCTTGACTAGAAAATTCACGTTTATAGATCCCTAACTTAGGCAAACTCTGAGATGTTGGACTCACTGCTATGGAACTCCAGGATAGAACAAATATAATCCATGTTCATGTGGAAGAAGGATTTGACAGATTGTTGCTTGGCCTGATTTTGATTTCCCTAGCAGTCGAAACAGGAACTGTACATTGCACCTGAACTAGATTTTTGAACCTCCACGCATGCCGTTATGCCTCACCCAACATTGATACAGAGGCAGGGAACGGAGGACGTATACAAGACGACTCAATGGACAGCAGCAAAAAAAAAAAAAATAATATGTATGAGTGAATTAACTTTAGAAATTATGTGGACTACAGATTAAAACAGAGGAAGATTTATGCCAACAAATTTAAATGTATATAAACATACTAACATGAAAAGGAGCAACAATACATGAATGGAAATATATTAGCATGAATATAAAATATGAAGGAAAAAGAAGAACTACATAATATTTAGTCTAGAAGTGAACCAAACCTTTCATTAAATACGTGATAACACTATTTTAAGCAAAGTGCTTCAGGTTTCTGAAGGCATACTGGAGTAAATGTGTAGACAAATTAATAAATTAATTAATGAATGGGACCTCTTAAAACTTAGAAGCTTCTGTAAGGCAAAGGACACAGTCAACAAGACCAAACGGCATCCCACAGATTGGAAAAAGATTTTCACCAATCCTATAACCGACAAACAGCTGATCTCCAAAATATACAAAGAAATCAAGAAACTAGTCAAAAAGACACGAACTAACCCTATTAAAAGTGGGGTACAGAACTGAAGAAAGAATTCTCAATAGAGGAAATCAAAAAGGCTGAAAGACAATTAAGAAAATGTGCCACATCCTTAGCTATCAGGGAAATGCAAATGAAAACAACTTTGAGATACCATCTTACCCCTGCCATAATGGCTAAAATTAGAAACACCAATGATGACTTATGTTGGAGAGGATGTAGAGAAAGGGGAACACTCCTCCACTGCTGGTGGGAGTGCAAACTCATGCAGCCATTTTGGAGATCAGTATGGCGGTTCATCAGAAAAATGGAAATTAGTTTACGACAGGACCCGGCAATCCCCCTCTTAGGCATATGCAAAAGGATTCACATCCATGCAACAAAGACATCTGTTCAACTGTGTTCATAGCAGCACTATTTGTAATAGCAAGAACCTGGAAGCAACTTAGATGCCCCTCAATTGAAGAATGGTTAATGAAGATGTGGCACATCTACACAATGGAATAATACTCTGCAGAAAAAAAAATGATGGTATCTTGAAAATCGCAGGCAAGTGAATGGCACTGGAAGAAACCATCCTGAATGAGGTAACCCAGGCACAAAAAGAGGAACATATTATGTACTCACTCATATATGGATTCTAACCTAGATCAAAGGATCACCAGCCTATAATTCACACCACCAGAGGAACAAGGATACAAGGTGTATTCTAAGAGATTCATATAAAGTCCCTCACAGAACTGGGAAGGGACAAGTCCCCCAGAGCTCAGGTGAAGTTGGGGGGGGGCAGCAAATGGAGAGAGAAATAGGAGAAAACGAGGGGGAGGAAAGGAAAACATGTGCGACCAGGAAGATTGAACCTGGTTAGGAATAGAAGACAGGAAAGAGAGAGAGAGAGAGACAGAGACAGAGACAGAGACAGAGAACATAAAAAATGGAGTAAATATTGGTTTGAAGATAAAATTGAACTCAAAGAAAAGTCTAGAGAACTACAAGACTGCTGCCAACTAACAATTTGAGCTTCCGTGGAAAGGCTATCATAAATGCCATTCCCGGAGAGTGAGATCAACAACTAACTTATCCATGGAGCCCTCAACTAATGCCTGTTGAAAAGAGGATCAGACACCCATATATAAACACTGAGTCAAAGTAGAACCCAGAAGCAGATGGAGAGGACAAGACCAGGCTGCAGAAACACATAGAGACAGCTTACCTGAACAAGGAGGAGCTAACGTTCCCTAGCTTGGAAGCCAGCATGAAACTGACTCAGGCCCTCTGAATATGGGTCTCAGCCAGAAGGACTGAGCAGTCTAAGAGACCTCAGACAGTGTAGCCAGGATGTATCCCTGGTGCACAAAAGGACTTTGCAAACACATCACCCATGGAGGGATAACTGCCTTAATCTAGAGACAGAAGAGAAGCCCTAGTCCATACTTCACATGAACTGTCAGATCTACATGACCCCAACTGGATGGCATTCCTCTACATATGGAATTGGGGTGGGGGGATGGGAGGGTAGGGTGGTTAGAGTGCATCTGAGAGGGCAGAGAGGGTAAAAGGGAGGGAGGGAGGAAAGGAGAGAGGCAGGGAAGGAGAGGGAACTGGGATTGACATGTAAAATAATAAATTAAATTAAAAAAATGCTTTGACTCCAAAATAAAGTTGAAGTACAAGTCACTGGGGAAAAGGATTTCTATTTTTGTTTCCACGGAAAATGAAAAGATGTGGATTCCTTCCAGACTAATGTGGTTTGATCAAGCCAGACCGCCTGAAACAGAGTACCAGGTGATCCTACATTGAAAACAGCTGGAGAAAGCAGCCTTACAGACTACAGCCAGGATTTCTGAATCTTCTTTGAATCCCCCATGACAGCACCCCTTACCAGCAGGAAGTAGTTTGGAAAGAACAACGCCCAAATTCCCAAATATTGTTTATAAATGTTTGTTTTCATTTAAATGGACTTTGTTTTATAAAATAAATTTTAAAAAAATTATAAACAACAATTTTTATATGAACAGTTAATGAACATTTCACTATAATTGAATATTGTTTCATATCTTTCTATTCCATTAGGAAATATTTGACATCTGATATTTCAAAAGTAATTAGCAAAGAAGGAATTTTACATGGTAATAAAGTATGCCTTCATCCCAATTTTAATCCAAATGATGGAAAATACCGAGGCAAAGCAGATATTGGTGTGATTCTTTTGGGATTCCCAATTAGGAGGAAGGAAATTTCACTTCTTCAATCTTACAACATCTTTAGAGAAAGCTGTTTTCACTGTTTTTACAGACATTGCAATGTATATCAAAACCAACTACTCACTATGCTCTATAAGGTAGTTCAAATGATTATTATTTTAAAAGTCAAGTTAATGACAAATAAGATAGGAAGTTTATGAAATAAATGTTGCCTAGATTATTCCACTTTATATGGGTAAACAGACACCATGAGATTTTAAAATTTACCTATATTCAATTTAAAATTACTTGAAGAAATATAAGCATTCATGAAAATTACAAAATTTAATAATTTGGTATAAGAATCACAGAAAATATGTTATATATAAATAATTCTCAATAATAATTGTATACTCACATTACCATATAAAGCTACTACATAGGTGAAACAAATATGGTGTTTGTTCTGTGACTGAAAAAGGTCATAGATACATCATGATGGTTACAAAATCCCAGCTATGGGATAGTCGTGGCAGTGTGCATTTCTCTTAACTAGAAGCAGGCATTCCCAACTGTAACTACATATCCAGCAACCTTGCAGAGTACAGAAGAATAGTTTTTCAATATGTCATTTCCAATTTTTCAATGTTTCTATAGTTTAAAAATCTTCTTGTTCAAGTCATTCCTGGGAATTCTAGCAAAAAACACCTACATCTTTAAATAAAAAAGAAAGATGGATGCTTTATTGATAACATATTTGATAGATGTTTTTATTGACTTTTTTCCCAGAATAGTTCTCATGGTACCTTCCTCACCCCTTGTCTCTTCTCTCCATCTGAAACCCAGTGAGGCAGCCACCAGAGTTCACGTGTCTTCATGCAACCCTGGATTTGTAGACTATGAAGAACTTTGATGTCACTAGGCTTCATATACTTCCAAGACAGACAACAATTAACCCACTTCCCAGCAATCTCTGTAAGAAGAGAAATCCCTAGACAACAAAGTTCTCTACCTGGCCAGTGTATCCAGATATAGATACTCACTCTGGCTGCTCTCTGCTTTCCAAAGAATGCAAGTGCAGTCAAACATCTATCAACATGTTTTTCATCCCCTTGGGCAGCATAGTATTGGAGTGATTTCTTGTGTCCTGTTTTACTATTTCAGGTAAGGTGTATATATTAAATTCCCTGTCAAGTAGTGGCTCCATGTGTACCTGACCATGTTTTTAAGATTCAATTAGAGGAGAAAGGACCTCTGAGAAGAAAACCAAATAACATTTCCGCTCTGCATAGAGCTCTGACATTTTATATCTGCCCCACATTTACTTTGCAAACTTTCATTGCTCAATCCAATCAATACCTGCAGTCAGTTAAGAAACAGACACTGGTAACAACAATATGGTTGCACTCCCTTTGCTCACCTTAGGGGAACAAGCGAGCTCAACATGCAATTTCCCCACCATCTCATGTTTTCTTCTCTGATGACCACCCAACTAAATGGTAGCTAGCATCTCAGTGCTGGTTTAAAAGGGTAATTGAAGATATTTTATACTAGATTATGTGATATGTGCTGGGGTAAGCTGTTCAGATAAGCTGTTTCTATGTATTTCCGTCGCCTGGTCTTACCTCTCCATCTCCATCTACTTCGACTCAATATTTATGTATGGGTGTTCACTCCTGTTTCCATCAGGCATTAGTTGAGGGCTCCATTGATAAGTTAGTTGTTGATCATACGCTCTGGAAAGGAAATTTATGATAGCCCTTCCATGGAAGCTCAAATTGTTAGTTGGCAGCAGTATTGTAGTTCTCTAGACCCTTCTTTGTGTTTAACTTTATCTTCAAACCAATATTGGCTCCATCTTTTATGTTCTCTCTCCCTCTCTCTATCTCTCTCTCTCCCTCTCCCACTCACTCTCTCTGTTGTTCTCTTGTTCTCTTTCCTGTCTTCTATTCCTAACCGGGCTCAAACGTCCTAACTGCACAATTTCCTTTCCTCCCCCTCCTTTTCTCCTGCTTCTCTCTCCATTCGTTGCCACCCCACTTCCCCTGTGCTCTGGGGACTTGTTCTTTTCTGGTTCTGAGAGGGACTTTATATGAATCTCTTAGAATACACCTTGTATCCTAGTTCCTGTGGTGGTGCGAACTATAGGCTGGTGATCCTTTGATCTAGGTCTAAAATCCATATATGAGGGATTACATACTATATTCCTCTTTTTGTGACTGGGTTACCGCATTCAGGATGGTTTCTTCTAGTGCGATCCACTTGCCTCCGAATTTCAAGATACCATTATTTTTTTCTGCAGAGTTGTATTCCATTGTGTGGATATGCCATATCTTCATTTTCCATTCTTCAATTGAGGGCGTCAAGGTTGCTTCTTGCATCTTGCTATTACAAATAATTCTGCTTTGAACATATTTGAACACATGTCTTTTTTCCATGTATGTGGATTATTTGGATATATGCCTAAGAGGTGGATTGCCGGGTTCTTTGGTTAACTAATTCCCATTTACCAGTGCAACCACCATGCTAATCCCCAAAATGGTGGTACGAGTTTGCACTCCTACCAGAAATGAAAGAGTGTTCCCATTTTTCCACATCCTCTCCAGCATGAGTCTTCATTGGTGTGTCTAATTCTATCCATTCTGGCAGGAGTAAGATAGTATCTGAAACTTGTTTTGATTTGCATTTCCCTGATAACTGAGGATGTGGAGAAATTTCTTAAGTGTCTTTCAGCCTTTTTGATTTCCTATATTGAGAATTCTTTCCTCAGTTCTATACCCCATTTTTTATAGGGTTTTTTGGTGTCTTGTTGACTAGTTTCTTGATTTCTTTGTATATTTTGTAGATCAGCCATTTGTCAGATATAGGATTGGTGAAAATATTTTCCCAGTCTGTGGACTGTCGTTTGGTCTTGTCCACTGTGTCCTTTGCCTTACAGAAGCTTCTAAGTTTGCAGAGGTCCCATTTATTTATTGTTTCTCTCAGTGTCTGTGCCCCTGGAGTTATGTTCAGGAAGCGGTCTCCTATACCAATTTGTTCAAGGGTACCTCCTACTTTCTCTTCTAAGAGGTTCAATGTGGCTGAATTGATGTTGAGGTCTTTGATCCATTTGGACTTCAGTTTTGTGCATGGCGACAGACATGGGTCTATCTGCAGTCTTCTACACACCCTCATCCAATTGTGCCAGCAGCATTTGTTGCAGACGCTATCCATGCCCCCTTTGTATAATTTTAGCTGTTTTGACGAAAATGAGGTGTTCATAGGTGTGTGGGTTAATATCAGGATTTTCAATTCGTTTCCATTTGTCTACCTGTCTATTTTTGTGCAATATCAGGCTGTTTTCAGAACTATAGCTCTGTAGTAGAGCTTAAAGTTAGGAATGGTGATGCCTCCTGAAGTTCTTTTATCGTATAGGGTTGTTTTGGCTATCCTGGGCCCTTTATTTTTCAATATAAAGTTGATTGTTATCCTTTCAAGGTCCATGGAGATTTGTAGTGGGATTTTAATGGGGATTGCATTGAATCTGTAGATTTCTTTTGGCAAGATTGCCATTTTATCCTACCTATCCAAGAGCATGGGAGATCATTCCATTTGCTGATATTTCTTTAATCTTTCTTTAGAGCCACAAAGTTGTTATATGGGCCATTTACTTGATCGGTAAGCGTTACACCATGATACTCTATGTTGCTTGTGGCTATTGTAAAGGGAGATGTTTCTCTGATTTCTTTCTCTGTCTCTTTGTTGTCTGAAAAAAGTAGGGCTACTGATTTTTTTTAATTTATCTTGTATCCTGTTAGTTTGCTGAAGGTGTTTATCAGCTGTAAGAGTTCCCTGGTCGAGTTTTTTGGGTTCCTTATGTAAACTATCATATCATCTACAAATAGAGACAGTTTGACTCCTTCCTTTCCAATTTGGATCCCTTTGATCTCCTTTTGTTGTCTTATAGCTTTAGATAGAACTTCTAGTATGATATTGAAGAGATATGGAGAGATAGGGCAGCCTTGTCTTGTTCCTGATTTTAGAGGAATTCGCTTACATTTCTCTACATTCAGTTTGATGTTGGCAGTTGGTTTGCTCTATATTGCTCTTATTATGTTTAGGTATGTTCCTGTTATCCCTGATCTCTCCAAGACCTTTACCTAAAAATGTGTTGAATTTTATAGAAGGCTTTTTCAGCATCTAGAGAGATAATCATATGTATTTATTTTTTTTTTCTTTTTAATTTGTTTATGTAGTGGATCACGTTGATAGATTTTTGCTATGTTAAACCATTCCTGCCTTCCAGGGATGAAGCCTACTTGGTCATGGTGGATGATTTCTCTGATATATTCTCGAATTCGATTTGCCAGTATTTGATTATTTTTGCATCGATGCTCATCAGGGATATTGGTCTGTAGTTTTCTTTCTTAGTTGTGTCTTTGTGAGTCTTGGGTACCAAGGTTATTGTGGCCTAATAAAAAGAGTTTGGCAATGAACCTCTGTTTCTATTTTGTGGAACAGTTTGAGGAGTAGTGTCACTAGTCCTTCCTTGAATGACTGGTAGAATTCTGCACTGAATCCATCTGGCCCTGGACTTTTTTTGATTGGAAGGCTTTCGATGACTACTTCTATTTCATGGTGTGGTATAAGTCTATTTAAGTTGTTTGTCCTTGATTTAATTTTGGTAATTGATAGTTACCCAGAAATTTGTCCATTAACTTTGAATTTTTGTGGAATACAGATTTTCAAAGTATGAAAGATTTGGCCTTTTCATGGGGTCCCACATTTCCTGGATGTTTTCTGTTCAGAATTTGTTGGATTTATGATATTCGTCGGTGCATTAATGTATTTCTTCTAGTTTATCTTCTGTTCCTGAGATTGTCTCTTCGATCTCTTGAATTTTGTTATGCTTTTGTCTGTAGTTCCCGATTTTTTGCCCAGTTTTTCTATTTCATCATTCCTTCGGTTTGTGTTGCCTTTATTTTCTGTATTTCAGTTTTCAAGTTTTGAGCCCTTTCCTTCAACTGCCTAATTGCTTTTTCTTGACTTTCTGTACTTTCTTTGCTTTCCTTAAGGAATTTGTTCATTTCTTCCACTTTTTGTTTGTTTTTTCCTCCATTTCTTTAAGGGATTTTCTCACATCTTCTTTGAGGGCCTCTATCATTTTTATGACAGTAAATTTTAAGGCATTCCCTTCTGCTTCCTCTGCATTGTTGTTGTATTCCGTTCTAGTTGTTGTAGATTCCCTAGTTTCTGGTGGTGCCATGCTTGTCTTTCTGTTGTTAGGTGTTTTCTTGTATTGCGGTATTCCCATAGCTTCTTCCAGTAGGTGGTGATGGGGTATCCCCCTCTATGTTTTGGTAATTCCCCAGTGGGCTTATGTGGGTCAGAGATTCAATATCTGTAGCTCTGGGTGGCTAAAGCTCCCTAGGGAATCTCTCCGCATACAGGGACCCAGGGATTTCCTGGCATCAACTCCTATGGGGTGTGTTCGCTTCTCTCTGTTCTAAGGTTTTCAGTTTTGCTGTTCATCTCTAATGGGACTATCCTCTGTTTTCTTCATAAGGGCACTTAGTGCAATGAACTTCCCTGATAACACTGCTCTCAAGGTATTCCATACGTTTGGGTATGTTGTGTCCTCATTCTCGTTGAATTTTAGGAAGACCTTAATTTCTTTCTTAATACTTCTTAGACCCAGGTATGAGGGTGGAATTGTGAATTGTTCACTATGAGTGTGTGAGGTGTATGTGAGATTTGAGTTTAGCAGTGATTCTTTTAGATGTTCAGAATTGAGACTTTGTGTTGATGGATTTCTCCTGTGATGAATACGAAATGGCCATCTTCATCTTTTTTGATTAGTTGTGCTCTGATGCCACACCTGCTGGCTTCTTGGGTCCATTTGATTGGAAGATGTTTTTTGCAGCCCTTTACCCTGAGGTAATATCTATCTTTGAATCATAGATGTGTTTCTTGTATGCAGCAGGAGAATGGATTCTGACCTCATATCAATTCTGTTACTCTGTGTCTTTGTACAGGCGAATTAAGAATATTAATGTTAAGGGTGAGTAAGGACCACCATTGATTGTTAATGCTTCCTAGTTTTAGATTTGTTGTTGGCAGTGGTATTGTGACTATATTTGTCCTACTTACTCTTGGTTTGGTAAAGTGGGATTATCTATTGCCTATGTCTTTGTCAGCATAGTTAATTTCCTTTGGTTGGAGTTTTCCTTCCAGAACTTTATATAGGGCTGGATTTATAGATATGAATTGATAAAATATGGCTTTGTCATTAAATAACTTGTTTTGTCTGTCTACAGTTATAGTATCATTGGCTGGCATCCGTAGACACTTAGTACTTTTACAAAATCTGTCTAGGACCTGTTGTCCTTGAGAATAGAGTATCCTGTAGAAGTCAAATGTCATTTTGATAAATCTGCCTTTATATGTTTCCTGGCCTTTTTCCATCGCTGCTCTTAAGTACACTTTTCCAGATTGTGTGTTGCTTCAGCCTTTTTGATTTCCTCTATTGAGAATACTTTCTTCAGTTCCACAACCCATTTTTAATATGGTTATTGGGTGTTTTGTTGATTACTTTCTTGAGTTCTTGGGATATTTTGGAAACTCCATTGATAACTCATGCTGGAGAGGGTGTGGAGGAAGGGGAACGTTCCTCCACTGCTGGTGGTAGTGCAATCCCGTACAGAAATCTTGGAGATCAGTATGTCTGTACCTCAGAAAATGGGAATTAGTTTAGCACAAACATGGCAATCCCCTTCTTAGGCATATACCCAAATGATCCACATCCATGCAACAAAGACTTCTGTTCAACTATGTTCATATCAGCACTATATGTAATAGCAAGAATCTTAAACAAAATCGATGCCCATCAATTTAAGAATTGATAAAGAAGATGTGGCACATCTACATGATGAATCACTACTCTGTAGAAAAAAAATAATGAAATCTTTAACTTCACAGGCAAGTTGATGGCACATGAAAAAACCATCCTGAATGAGGTAACCCAGTCACAAGAAGAGGAACATAGTATATTCTCGCTCATATATGGATTTTAGACCTAAAACAAATGATCACCAGCCCTGAGTTCGCACCACAGGAACTAGGATTCAAGGTGTGTTCTAAGAGATTCATATAAAGTCCCTCACTGAAGCAGGTAGGGACAAGTCTCCCAGAGCGCAGGGGAAGTGGGGTGGGGGGCAGTGAATGGAGAGCGAAGTAGCATTATGAGAAGGGAGAAGAGGAAAGGATGTGCGATTATGAAAATTGAGTCAGGGTAGGAATAGTAGACAGGAGAGACAGAAAGAGAGAGAGATCATAAAAGAGGGAGCCATTATTGGTTTGAAAATAAAATTGAACACAAAGAAAGGTCTGGAGAACTACAAGACTGCTGCCAACCTACAATTTGAGCTTCTGTGGAAAGGCTACCTTAAATGCCATTCCCAGAAAGTGAGATCAACAACTAACTTATCTATGGAGCACTTACATAATACCTGTTGGAAGCAGAAGCAAACACCCAAACCTAAACAATGAGTCGAATTTGATCCCAGATGCAGATGGAGAGGACAAGACCAGGTTGCAGAAACATATACAGACAGCTGACTTGAGGAAGGAGAAGCTAACAGGCCCCCAGACTGATAGCTGGGAATCCAGAATGGGACTGACTCAGGTCCCCTCAATATGTGTCTCAGCTAGAAAATCTGACCAGTCTAAGGGACCTCAGACAGTGGAACCACAATGCATCCCTGGTGTACAAAAGGACCTTGTGAACACATTCCCCATGGAGGGATAACTGCCTTAGCCTAGAGACAGGAGAAAAATCCTAGTCCCTTCTTCAAATGACCTCTCAGATCTACATGACCTCACCTGGATGGCATTGCCCTATGTGTAGAGTGAGGGGGTGGATGGGAGGCAAGCGTGGTCATGGTGCATGTTAGGGGGTAGAGGGGGGAAGTGGTATTGAGGAAGGGAGGGAGTGATGGATGGAGGGAGAGGGACATGGAATAGTCATGGAATATAATAATTTAAATTAAAAAAGAGAGAGATTTCCCTCAGCATTGTCTCTGTCCACTACACTAACTTGATAAATATACATGAATACATATGGACTTGGTATACTCTTAGTGAGATATCCAAATCTTCAATTTTATACTGCATGAATTTGTGGACGTCAACACTCTATCTGGCACACCACACAGGCAATGAAGAAGGATAAAAATGCTTGATACACACAAATACATAAATACAAAAAGCACAAATCTATTACATTTTCCTTACTAAATATATAAATAAAATCCAATTGTAAACCAGAGGATGGAGAACTTATTTAAATAATGAAAAATATATGGTAGTAGAAGGGCATTTGGAATTTGAAGGGAGTTTTTGTAGTGGCATTGTGTTAATAGTAGTAATGGGAATGTATTATTACAACACTCTGTATAAAGCACACTAATATAAAACTTAAAAAATGATAAAAAGAAAAAATCACTGAAATTTTGTTCTAGTAGTGCATATATAAGACCAATAAAAAACTTTTCAATAATGACTGGGAGCAGTAATGAAAAAATTGTCAGTTCACAGTTCACTTTCTGTAAGGAGTAAGGTTTTTCTGCCCACCATTGGTCTTTTTCCGCGGCCGCACCTGCCCTAATTAATGCACAGAGAATTTGTACTTGATATAATGCTGTTGTACATGTACTAGTTTATTATCGGCTATCTCTGTCTTAATTATTAACTCATTTCTATGTATTTCCACATGGTTTCATCTACAGGGGAGTGGGGCAGGCATCTACTCTCCCCGGTCTCTCCATGTTGAATCCTCTTTCCTACTTCCACTTTCCTCCTTGTCTCCTATTCCCTCCTAACTTCCTTTCCTATGGGCCTTCAGTGCTTTATTCATTACCCAGTATAACAAACAAATATACATAATGGCATCTCCCATCATTTCCTCTTTTCTGTCTAGATAAAAGGAAGGGTTTTAACACAAACATAGCTAAATATATCACACAAGAGTTATCAAATAAGAATCACAGTTAACAATATTTAGTCCATTAAAATTTACCAAGATTTAAGAAAATATCCCATCATCTATTTTATCTTTCTGAGTCTAAAGACCTATATGTAACTTATCTTTAATCCTAACTATGAAAAACTGTCTTCACCTCATTCAAAGACCACAGAACGACAGTATATAAACTCTAGAAATGACAGAGATAACACATTGCCTTGCCAGTCACCTGAAGTTCTATAATCTTCCATCTTCAGCCCATAGGCCATAGTGTGTCTGGCAGACTCTTCAATAAAGTAGGAAACTTTAAACTGTCTTCTTGTATTAGCAGTTTGTCAGTCATTTTCTCTGCATCCTGCACACTGTCTGGCAGACGCTTCCATGAAGCAGGAACTTTGTAGCACTGTCAATCTTGAATCAGCAGTCACTTTTCTGCATGTCCAGTTTATACAGCATAAAGTCTAACAGTCCAGACAAGAGAAGTATCTTGTCCAAATGGCTAGTCTTGCCATGTTGGAAGTAAACTACATAATGAGTTTCTTTAATGCCCATCTTCTGTCTACCTTTCTGGTGCAGGTGGTATTGCCTGGAGCATTTATGTCTCATTGTCAAGAAAAACCCTAAACCATTTTAAATGCCATATTCTGTAGGTCTTTGAAAGGTTTAAATAATGCATATCTCAAATACATCTCTGTGTATCTTGAAAACCTAACTAACTTAACTCTAAGGTTTGACTATCATAGGTAATTATCCATAATCAGTACTACATTAAACATTTCTAAATGAGCTATAAAAACACAATACCTAAACAAAAGGAGAAATATACATATCACAAAATTGACATTAAATTGTATCTATAAAGGAACATCCAACCAAATTCAATAAGTGAAAATTCATTCCAAAACTAAGTATTCATATCTATATCATAATCCCCTTTTTACCTTTAAAAAGAGATTGGTTGTGGTTATTAACCATTTATAACCAAGCCCACTTAAATGAAAACAAACATTATAGATAATATTTGGGAATTTGGGTGTTATTCTCTCCAAACATCTTCCTGCTGGTAAGGGGCGCTGTCATGGGGATCCTAAGAAGATGCAGAAATTCTGGCTGTAGTCTGCAAGGCTGCCTTGCCTGGTCCCGGCAGTTTTGAATGTTGGATCACCTGGGACTCTGTTTCAGGCGGCCTGGATTGATCAAACCACATTAGTCTGGAAGGAATCCACAGCTTTTCTTTTTCTGTGGAAACAAAAATAGAAATCCTTCTCCCGAGTAACTTGTCCTTGGATTTAAATTTTGCAGTCAAAGCATTTTTAAAATATGTAAATTTGATTGATACAGCAGCATTTGTTTTATTGGTAGCTGTTATTTCCTCAGCAGTCAAACAATTTAAAAACAACAGAATAGTTTATAGCATCCATAATTTTTTGGTGCCTTTCATCTTTACATGGCTTTTTTTATTATTCTGTTTCTTTTACATCTATTTTTTCATTTTTTGAGACAGAGTTTCTCTGTGTAACTTTGTCTCTTCTGGAATTCACTCTGCATACCAGGTTTATTTTAAATCACAAGAGATCTGCTTGCCTCTGTCTCCAGAGTCCTGGGATTAAAAGCATGTGCCACCACACCCAGCTTCTCCCTGTATTTTTAAAATCATTTTATTTTTTTCTCTCACAAGCCTACATACTTTTAAAAACACACTGTAAACCCTTAGAAGTTTTTCTTATTATGAATCTCCTTTTATTGTAAATCTTTATCTTTTTGTAGCCATGAGTCTTTTATCAGGTAAACAACATCATTGCTGAAATGAAAGTCATAGTTGATTCTGCCGCGGTTTATCAAAGAGAGCTGTGGTCACTGGCTTGGTCTATGCTGCCATCCCGCAGCATGCTACTGGCTTGGAGATGTGGTCACTGCCATTGTTATCTCTCATACACACCAATAAATTGTTAGCAGAGTTATTTAAAAGCCTTACCAGGTTTCGTTTTTTTTTTTTTTTTTTTTTTTTTTTTGCCTTTTATATGCTGAGTCTGGAATCCTCCCTTAAAGGAGCCACACAAATATCTGCTTGTCTCTCACAAAGCAGAGTTCAACTGAAAAAAAAAATGCTGCTACCATGAAACCTTTTTTTGTCTCTGTTACTTTGTTTCTAAAACCCTATTTTAAGCTTCTGTTAAATTTTAAGTGGAAGTTCTTATTAGCCACATGGGCACCATATGTAAGAATAGGTTTTTCTGCCTGCCGCCAGTCTTGTCCCGCTGCCATGCCAGCCCCAATTAATGCACAGAGACTCTGTATTTGATATAATGCTGTTGGCCGGGTACTAGTTTCTAATCGGCTAGCTCTGTCCTAATTATTAACCCATTTCTATGTATTTCCTCCTGGTTTCACCTTCCAGGGAGTGGGCCTGGCATCTGGTCTCCCCTGTTCATGTTGACTCCTCCTTCCAACTTCCTCTTACTTTCCTGTCTCCTAGTCCCTCCCATCTTTCTTTCCTATTGGCCAACAATCCTTTATTCATTAACCCATATGAGAAACAAATATACATAATGGCATCTCCCATCAACTTCATTTTAATTGATCAAAAAATTTTAATGCAAAATAGGGAGTGGAAAAATAGATAAATTCAATCTTTGTTTAAATTATAAATCATCATCATAGGAACACTACTTTCCCTGTCCGTAGTTAGATTTGAGGTCATTGAACCTCAAAATGATGCTGCATTGCTGGAGGAAGTGTGTTACTATTTGGAGACTGAATTTGTATGGTTAACTGGTATTAGTTTATTTCTTCTTCCTGTTTATTGAAATATGTGCAAGAACGCACAACCATGTCTCAAAACACAACTTATTTTTTTTAATTTTTTGATAGATCATACCCCTCTAAAACTCTAAGATTAAAAAAAAAAAAAAGCCTGTGTCTGCTTTGTGTTCCTTTCTGACTAGTAATACCTAACAGCATCATTTGATAAATGAAGAACACTTTTCTAGAGTGTGTATTGATTCCTTGAATGCAGGCATGCTGTGTTTTTCTTCCTTAAATTTTTCCTTCCTTCCTACCTATATTCTATTGTTATTTCCTTCTTTCTTTCCATTTTTTATTACTGTCTTTTCATGCTTTATATAAAATATAAATAATAATTAAATAAAATTATATGAAAAAAAGACGAATGAATGTCCTAATAATAACAAAAGAATAAAAAACATGTGAAATATAAACTCTTAGCAACAAGAATAGAAGGTGTATTCTAAGAGATTGATAAAAAAAAGTCCCTCACAGAAGGGGGAAGGGACAACTCCCCCAGAGTAGAAGGGAAGGGTAGGGGGAGGCAATGAATGGAGAGAAAATAGGAGAAAGAGAAGGGGAGTAGAGTAAAGCATGTGCGGGTGGGAAGATTGAGTCAGGGTAGGAATAGAAGACAGACAGAGAGAGAGAGGAGAGAGGGAGAGAGAGAGAGAGAGAGGGAGAGAGAGAGAGAGAGAGAAAGCAAGAGAGAGAGAAAATAAAATAGGGAATCAGTACTGGTTGAAGAGAAAACTCTACTTAAAGTCTATAGACCTACAATACTGCTGCCAACTAACAAATTGAACAAACAAGGAAAGGCCCTTCCCTGATAGTGAGATAAACAACTAAATTGTCGATCATCATGGGCCCTCATCTAATACCTATAGGAAACAGAAGAAAACACCCAAACCTAATCACTGAGTCAAACTGGAACCCAGATGCAGAGAGAGAGGAAGAGACCAGGTTACAGAAACACATAGAGACAGATGACGTGAACAAGGAGGAAATAACGGGCCCCCAGAGTGATAGCTTCGAATCCAGCATGGGACTGACTCAGGACCCCCTGGACATGGGTCTCAGCCAGAAGGACTGAGCAGCCTAAGGGACCTCAAACACTAGAACCAGGATGTATCCCTGGTGCACAAAAGGACCTTGGGGACACAACCCTCATAGAGATATACTGCCTTAACCTAGTGCCTATTTCCAATGAGCTGTCAGATCTACATGCCCCACATGGATGACATTGCTCTACATGTGGAATTGGGGTGGGCAGATGGGAGGTAAGGGTGGTCAGGATGCATGGCTGGTGGCAGGGTGGGGGTGTAAGAGGAAGGAAGGACGGGAGGAAGGGAAAGGGAACTGGAATGAACATGTAAAATAATAATTTAAATTAAAATATTATATTTTAAAAAAAAGATAAAGGTTTGGAAAAGAATCAACCTCTTCCTGATTTACAAAGGAATATCCTCAGTCCCAAAACTTATTACCTTCATAAACCTAAGAGTTTCAGTATATTATTTTCAAACATAATACTTTCTTTTTTCTTATTTTTACTATTTAAATCTTAGAGATTGACAGATGTGGTTCTCTATATCATCCTTAAGGAGTATAAAAAATTCTTTGTGTGGAGATAGCTCTACAGTTAAAAAGCATGCAACACACACACACACACACACAAAAACAGAGTTTGAAGTTGAATCATTTGTCCACTATCTACTTAGTGTACATGATAACATGATAGATAACACCAAAACGAGTTCAAGATATAGAGTTAAGTGTAAAGTAACGATAGCACTTTTAATAAGCCCTTAGGTTACTGCAGACACCATGTCTCAAAAGGTGAGGTAGAAAAACCTGAGCAAGATTTATGGTATCAAACTTGCATATATACAAACATACATGGGAAGGAGCAACAATACAGAAATGGAAATATATTAGCATGCATATGAAATAAAGGAAAAAGAACTACATAATATTTAGTCCAGAAGTTTATGTATCAGTCCATTTTCTTCTTGCATTTCTCAGATTTTAGCCATACAATCGCTCCCTGTAGCTAGGTTCTGTTCAATTCTGTCTTCTCCAATATGCATTAGGCAACTTTTGGTCACTAACAATCACTACCATTGTCAATATGTGAAATTATGGAATTTCCAGCTCAAAAACTACACAGAGTTGAAATTTCTTTTACAGATAACCCTTTGTGAAAGGCCACCTGATTCAATGTCTCCTACATTCCTAAGAACAACTCCAATTGCACAATAATGGAACAGCGCTGCCCATCCTCCAGTCAACAATGTAAAACAAGATATGTTATCTAAACTCCCTCAATCATTAGACATATACAAAAAAATACAATCTGAACACAGGGGAATACCAGTTTGCCAAAATTGAAAAATTCCTGTCTGTTAAGAATCCTCCTGGCAATTTAAACACTGGGAGAAGTGGAACTTGATATTTCCAGTAGTTACTCATAGTAGATAAAAGACAATAAAGTTCCTGACTGAATTCATTGGATTTACTTTCTTGCAAAGGAGTTTAATTAAAAGAACCTGCGACCGGCAAGATAATCTTGACACCACACACATACTTATCTTTAAAGGATCTATTACTTGTATTTCCTAAGAGATATTTCATGGGGAAACTATACTTTACAATCAAAATAGTCACATACAAAATTATGTATTTCACCATCGGATATATTTTATAGCTGTGATATAAACATCATGAAAACAGTCATTGAAATGTTTAGTCTAATAATTACATAAAACCACAAATGTGTCTAAAGTGAGAGTGAATGCATGGATCTGTTTACTGTTATGGACACAAGTGTTTGTACTACTAAAGGTATGTACCTGTCATCGATAACCCTGAAATTTTTTTTCGTTTTCTGAATTGAGGTATTAATATTTGTTTTTTGTCTTGAAATTAGCAATGCAAATCTTTAAAAATGATCTGCGGTTCTCTTTTGAATGCAACTGCATTCATTTAAAATCCTCACTCAACTAAATATTTTTTTTCATTTAAAATGTGTGCAATTCATCTTTATAGTACAAGCATATTATAAGCCATGAAATATATTTTAAAATTTACCAAGCTCATATTTACAGCACCCGAATATAGAAATGATGTGTTTTAAAGAATGTTTCTTAAATTAGGGAAAAAAATATTCCAATTTTAGTTTGCTTTCTTGTGATAATAGTCATATGATAAATGCTCCGTGTTCTTCTAGGCCTTTTCTACTATTTATAATTCTATTCTCACATTGCCATGGGAAGATACTACAAAGGTGAAAGAAACATGGTGTGTTGTCTTGTTTTTTCGGAAAGAGCAAATATACACATCATGATGTTTATGAAATTGCAGCTATGTGATAGTGAGTGTGCATTTTCCTTAAGTGTAGTCATTCCCCACTGTAATTCCCTATCCAGCCACCGTGCATAGTGAAGAAGTATCTGATACTGTTTCTGCATTGTTTTTCAGCATATCACTTTCATTTTTTCAGTGTTTCTGTAGTTTAAAAATCTTCTGTTTTAAGTCATTCCTGGGAATTCCAGCACAAACCAATCTACATCTTGAAAGAAAAAAGAAAAATGGATACTTTATTGATAACATATTTGATAGATGTGTTTACTGTCTTGCTTTTCCAAGAATCTTTCTAATGGATCCATCCTCAGTCATAGTTTCTTCGTTCCATCTGAAACCCAGTGAGGCAGCCAACAGAGCTCACGTGCCTTCATGAAAGCCAGGATTTGTAGGCAATAATAAGCCCTGATATCAATAGGCTGTATATAAATCCAAGACAGAGAAATAATAATTCACTTCCAAGCAATCTGTGTAAGTGAAAAATAAAAAAATCCCTAGGCAATAGTCTTCTCCAGCTGGTGATGTATATCTGCTGCAGATACTCACTCTGGTTGCTGTCTGCTTTCCAAAGAAAGAAAGTGTAATCAATCAACCATGAACATGTTCTTAATCATCCAGGGAAGCATAGTATTTGCCATTATCCCTTCAGTACTGTATTCACTATTTCAAGTTAGTGTATCTCTTAGAATTGCCTGTCACATAGTAGCCTAGTGTGTAACTGACTATGTTTTTAAAACTTCAATTAAAGTAGAAAGTACCTCTGAGAAGAAACCTGAGTGAATCTTACCCTCCTCACAGAGCCCTGACATTATATGTCTGTCCCCCATACACTTCACAAGCTTTCATTGCTCAATCCAATCAAAACTTGCAGGCAGTTAAGAAACAGACACTACTAACAATAATATGGTTGCTTTCCACCTTTCTTCATCATCAACACAGGAGGACGAGCCAGCTCAAAGTGCAATTTCCCCACCATCTGCATCTCATGTTTTCTTCTCTGGTGACTACTCATCTAAATTCTAGATTCCTGGTGCTGGTTTAAAATGATAAGTGAATTTACTTTATAGTAGAGTTTATGATGTGTGTCAGGGCTGTTACTGAATTTCATAGGACAAGAAGATAGTTCACAATGAAACAATTGCTTTTTTTCCAAATCTTTGTCACTTTGTGCCTGCATGGGACATCTAGGTGGCCAATTTCTTAACTCATAATTGTTACATTTACCTCTGCCAGAAACCACTTACTGTAATGTTATTTAAATGTTCTATTCATTAATATGGTTGATGATGTTTAAAAATTCGCAAAAATGTATGCTTTATTTCCACTGTGGGATATATGTAACTTGTCTATATTTCAATATTGCCCGATGTAAAAGTCTATCATGAATCGTAGAACATAGTTTGAATGTGTTAATAATTGACTACAACATAGACATGATCTCCTGGATAACTGTGAGGATGAAGGTTGGAAAATCAATACAACCATCATTTTCAAGTGATCTAGATAAGGGCTAGAGTTTAGAGTGCCCGTGAGGTTGCAAAGGAATGTTCATTTTACTTTTAGTACATAGAGAGGGAGAAAACATTAATAGTACATTACTAGCTCAGGTTGTCAAATTCATAATATGTACAAGAGTAAATGTACTACTAGCCCACTCTAACTTTAATGGAGAATTGAGTAATCATCTATGTTGGAAGCCTCATAAAGATACATTCATTAACAAGAACACAGGCAATACCAGTATACAGTGCATGCACGATCATATATTACATACATCAAAACTAATCATATATGTCATGCATACATTTGTCTAAGAGAAAAAAGAACATAGATTAAGAATGACATGGACATCTCACAAATTAATTGATTATATACTGTTGTCCTAATGAAATTATAGTTTTCAGCATAAAAAGCCTCTATGTATTCTAGTTACTATCGTAATGTTTCAACAACCAAGAAAATTGTTAAGATTACCTTTTAATATTCTTTCCTAACATCTGAAGAAGTGGACTTTATGATTTGATAAGATAACCAACTTGAATATATAAAAGTGTAATTTTCTCTCATATCGTGATAACTCTTTTCAAATATATATAAATGAACTCTGAAGCAATAAGTATCAGAATTCTTTGTATTTCATGATTGTGAGAATCTTTATGAGCAGAGATCTCCTTTTAGGCATATTATGTGGCTTGAATCCAAGAAAACAGGAAGAGCTTATTTATGCATTGTTGTTTTTTATCTCTCAATTCCAGCTCACTAAAATCTTCTCTTCATCACGGAACAAATTTTAGCATATTTGTAGTCACAGTATTTATAATTATGAGTTGTTTTTTGGCAAACTATTCTGTGATCACACAAAGAAAATTGGTTTGCATTCGAGCTAATTTTATTCTAGACAGGGACTATGCTTCAGAAAATCCATTCCATTTGCATTAACAAGCATTCTGTTTCTCACATAAAGAGGAATCCAAGCCTCAAATGTTCAGGAAAAAGACAGTGTAATTTAGTTTGTAGTATATATTGGACAGCATATGTAGTACAAAGTCTCTTTGAGTATTTAATGTAAACTAATACAGGTCTAAGGTGAAATTTCAGTACAAGTACAAAATTACAGAATGGGAAAAAAAATTGCCCAGGAAAGTGTAGCAATCACAATAGAGAGTCATCTTCCATTGTTTGGGATAGATATCTGTACTTCATAAGAACAGATAGATAATTCCATTGGATGAAAACTGTGTGGAAAGGAACTCATCAGTTAATAAACATCAAGAACCTGCCTGTCAGAACGAGATAGGATATATAGCTAGGAACAGAGGGATTCCTCTTGTTCTGGTTTATAATATTTTGAATAGTCATTTACATTCAATATCAAAAAAATTCCACTTCTGAGGAAGTACCATACACAGGGATAGAAGTGAGGGAGCAGAAAGCTGCCTCTTTTTGTTAAAAACATAATTACCAAATAAAAGTATAAATGTATCAGTTATCCTGAGATAAATATGACAAGCGGCAAGAAATTTATACATGTGTGGGTATTTGTGAGGATGTCCGTTGTTTTACCTGAAGAATGAGCATGTTGTTTGAGTGTGGGATGTATATCTGTTTGTTTCTGTGTTTGTGGCTGGAAAAAGTGTTCACATACCTTCGTCCTCCACTGATTTCTACATTGCACAACATTTGACTAATTGCCATTTAGAACACAGCATGAATAGAATTCATGGTCCTTTAAAGGAAAAGAGTCGAGGAAGTCAGAAGCCCCAGATTGACCGTCCTCTCAAAAGTTAGGAGTATTTTAACTTGTAAAATGTCAATAACTTCCTATCATATTAGCCTTAAGAATAAATGTGGAACAGGGGTACACAATTGCAATCCACAAACCGAGTGATATCATTGGAGATATCACACACAGATGTATCATGAGTGTTTGCAATTATGTTGGCCTGTGTAGTTGTGCTACCTGGGGACGAAATGTGGACTTTTAGTAATTGGCTATAAAACAGATGAGATTCTTCAAAGAACATATTATCAGTCATATTTGAAGGGAATATTAAGTGGCATAGTTCTCTTTGGGTCATATATAATCTTAAGATGACTAATAAATACAATCACTCATGTCACCTAGTCATGCAATACCTGAAGAAGACATAGTACAGTTTTGGAATTTGGAATGCAAGAGTCACTAGAATATAACTCTTGTTTATCTGAGGGGATTGCCAATGTCCATAGATGACCTACCTAGGATGTGTCTGATGCATATCCTGGCCTCAAAAACTTTAAACTAGACTGGTTATCTCATAGACTCATAGATATGCAAATGTGGATAAATTTTCCACCGGATCCCTAACTTCAGGTACATTTTAAGCTATTGCTTAAAGAAGCTATTGTTGATGAAATATGTTTTTCTTTACTCTAATATCAGTCATGTTTGTCCATGTGTATTCATCCAGGGTGTTACATGATCAGTAATAACACTTTAGAGTGTGCCTTGTAAGTCAATTGTAAAAATGCTGTCAAAAATACAGATGTAGGTGCCACCATACTCTCCAAGTCAGGATGTTGTTCTTACCTATTAAGAGGGTTGGTATCTGAATCCTGGCCAAGCATCAAAGGTTTTATTTTTAAGGATTCAGGACCCTGTTCCGCCTCAGAATTCTGTTCAAGTGGTCTGAGTCAGTACAATGATGGTGTCCTAGTGATCAGTCTGAGGTCCATGAGCTCTGCCTTCTTTAGCTCAGCTGTTTCTGTGAGTTTCTGTAGCCTGGTCTTGACCCCTCTTTTATCACTCCTCCCTCTCTGTGCCTGGACATCAGGATTTTGGCTCATGGTTTAACTATGTATGTCTGTTTTTATTTATTTTTCATCAACTAAGAGATGAAAGCTCTGTAATGTCATATAAATTAACTATCAATCTCATTACCCAGAAAGCACATTAAATGTAGCCTTTACACTCATGTTCAGCTGTTAGTAGAGATAATATGTGGAGAGTAAGTTTTCTCTTCAAAGCTATATTGAATCCCTCTTTTATGGAATCTCTGTTTGTTCTCATCTCTTTGTCCCTGAAACATTGTTCCTGGCCCCACATGTTTTACGCTCCTCCCCTTCTCTTTCTCCCAAATCCATCTCCACTACTTTCCCCCACTACCAATATACTCAGGAGTCCTTGTCCCATTCCCATTTTGTGAGTGATCTGGCATGAATCTCTTAAGTTCTTACATGTATCACTCTGGTGGTGTGCTTAATAGGCTGGTTATTCTTTGCTCTAAGTCTAAATTCCATGTATGAGTGAGTGCATCCAAGGTTGCTCTTTGTGTGCCTGCATTAAATCACTCATAATAGTTTATTCACATTCCATTCATTTGAGATCGATTTCAAGATTCCTTCCCCCCCCCCCAATATTAGTGTTCCATGGCGAAATGTGCCACAACTTCTTTATTCATTCTTCGGGTGTGGGGCATCTGGGTTGCCTTCAGGTTCTATATTACAAATAATGCTTTTGTGAATATACTTAAAGAGAGGTCTTGGTTTTATGGATGTGGATCAATTGTGTATATGCCTAAGAGTAGAATTGCTGGGTCCTGGTGTAGACTATTTCCCATATTCTGAGGAATTACTATAAGATCTCAAAAATGGCTGTACGAAATTGGGATGGTGATGTCTCCTGAACTTCCTTTGTTTTCAGTCTCGTTTTGGCTCTCCTGGGTATTTTAAAGTTGAGTGTTATTCTGTCAAGGTCGATGACTATTTCTGATGGAATTTTGGTGGGGATTGCATTGAATCTGTAGATTCCTTTGGCAAGATTGCCAATTTTACTAATGTTTATCCTACCTCCTCAAGAATATGGGAGATTTTTCCATTTACTGGTTCTTCTTTGGTTTATTCTTTACAGACACAAGGTTCTTTCTATATAAATCTTTCACATATTTGGTATGTTCTAGCACAAGATATTTTATGTGGTTTTTGGCTTTCAGCACCTTAATCATCAATAGAAAGGAGGGATATTTTTTTTTTTAGTTTATCTTGTATCATGCTGATTTGCTAAAGTTGTTTATCGCTATTGGATTTACTTAGTAGGGTACATTGGGTTACTTATGTAAAGTTTCTTACCATATGCAAGTAGTGAAGGTTGACTAATTCAATTCCATTTTTTTCATTTAATCCCTTTTGTTTTTCCGATCCTTTAGCTAGAATTTCAAGTACATTATTGAAGATTATATCCATATATATATATATATATATATATATATATATATATATAATTTTCATCATTTTGTGACTGGGTTAAGTCCCTTAGAATGATATCTTCAAGTTTCATTCATTTGCCTGCGAATTTCAAGATTTCATTTTTATTTTGTTGAATACTATTCCATTGTGTAAATGGACCACATCTTACTTATCCTTTCTGCCAAAAAACTAAGATAAAGAACAGAGAATCTATATTGAGAGAAATGAAAGTATAAAACACGAGTAACATAAAAAAAACACAACAAAGTTACATGTGACTTCTTCATGGAAACTCTGAAGTCCAGAAGTTACTGGATAGAGTCCATGCACGCCAGCTCAGGCTACTATACTCAACAAAGCTTTCAATAATTATGGACTGAGAAAACAAGATGTTTAATGACATATATATCCACAAACCCAGCCTTAATGAAATTTCTGGAAAGAAAACTGCAAGGCAAGAAAATTAACTATGTTCACAATTAAGTAAGCAGTAGATAATCCCATTTTCCCAGAAACTCAAAAATGGGAATGCATGAATATTTGTAATACCACTCTCCACAGCAAATCTAAAACAAGCAATAACAAAAAATGTCCTTACTTTCCTTCTTTTTTGTTTGTATAGAATATTCTATATACGTCTGATAGAGAAATGGGGCATAACATTTGTTAGTTATTTTTTCTTCTTTCAAATTTCTACCTGGTATACCTGCCTCCTGGTGAAAGTGGAGTGTTGAAGTCTCCCACTAGGAATTTGTAAGATGAATGTGAGCTTAGGGGTTAATATCACTTTTTTTAATAATGTTGCTTCTATATTTAAGTATAAATTTTCAAAATTGAGATTTTTATAGTGATGGGTTTATCTCTAGATTAATATTAAATGATCTTCTCTTTTGATTTTGGATAGAGCTCTGTCTTGTTACATATTAGAATAGTTACATATCCTTACTTCATTTTATTAATTTATTTTATATAATCAAGTCCATTTAAATGAAAACAAACATTTATAGACAATATTTGGGAATTTGAGCGTTGTTCTTTCCAAACTACTTCCTGCTGGTAAGGGGCACAGTCATGGGGATTTTGAAGAAGTTTCAGAAATACTGGCTGTAATCTTTAAGGCTGCTTTGTCCAGCTGTTTTGAATGTAGGATCACCTCATACTCTGTGTCAGGCAGTCTGGCTTGATCGGACCACATTAGTCTGGAAGGAATCCAAATCTTTTCATTTTCTGTGGAAACAAAAATATAAATCCTTTTCCCCAGTAACTTGTCCTTCAACTTAAATTTTGGAGTCAAAGCATTTTTTTAAATTTAATTTATTATTTCACATGTCAATTCCAGTTCCCTCTCCCTCCCTCCATCCCTCACTTTTACCCTTGCTGCCCTCTCACATACACCATAACCACCCTCTGCTCCCATCCCCTCACCCCAATTCCATATGTAGGGGAATGCAATCCAGTTGGGGTCATGTACATCTGACAGGTCCTGTGAAGTAGGGACTAGGGCTTCTCTCCTGTCTCCAGATTAAGGCAGTTATCCCTCCATGGGGGATATGTTCGCAAAGTGCTTTTGTGCACCAGGGATACATCCTGGCTCCAACTGTCTGAGGTCCCTTAGACTGCTCAGTCTTTCTGGCTGAGACCTTTCTTTAAGACCTTTCTCTAGACCTTTCTTTAAGTTCAGTTTTCTCTTCAAACCAGTAATGACTCCCTATATTATGTTCTCTCTCTCTCTCTCTCTCTCTCTCTCTCTCTCTCTTTCTTTATCTCTCTCTGTGTCCTCTTTTCCTACCCTGACTCAATCTTCCGAGCCGCACATGCTTTCCTCTCCTCCACTTCTCTTTCTTCTATTTCTCTCTCCACTCATTACCCCCCCCCCTTCTATTTGCCCTGTGTTCTGGGAGACTTATCCCTACCTGTTTGAATCCCAGTTCCTTCGGAGTTGTGAACTCTAGCCTGGTGATCATTTCTTTTAGGTCTAAAATCCATATATGAGCGAGTATATACTATGTTCCTCTTCTTGTGACTGGGTTACCTCATTCAGGATGGTTTCTTCAAGTGCCATCCACTTGCTTGTGAAATTAAAGATTTCATTTTTTTTTTCCTACAGAGTAGTATTTCTTCATGTATATGTGCCACATCTTCTTTATCCATTCTTAAATAGAGGGGCATCAAGGTTGGTTCAAGTTTCACGCTATTATAAATAGTGCTGATATGAACATAGTTGAACATATTTCTTTGTTGAAAGGATGTGGATCATTTGGGTATATGCCTAAGGAGGGGATTGTCAGGTTTGTGGAAAACTAATTCAATTTTCCTGAGGAACCGCCATACTGATCTCCAAAATGGCTGTATGGGATTGCACTCCCACTAGCACTGGAGGAGTGTTTCCCTTCCTCCACATCCTCTCCAGCACGAGTTGTCATGGGTGTTTCCAAAATATCCAAACAACTCAACAAACTAGTCAACAAAGCACCCAATAACCATATTAAAAATGGGTTATAGAACTGAAATACAAATTCTCAATAGAGAAAATCAAAAAGGCTGAAGCAATGTAGTCAGGAAAAGTGTTCTTCCTTTATCATATGTTGCTGTTAGTTATTACTAGTCAGACCGGAACATAAAGCAGGCACAGACATTTTTTATCTTAGAGTTTTAGAGGGGTGTGATCTATCACAATATGAAAAGAAAAAAATACTAAGAGCTCTGATGGAAAAAGGCCAGGTAACATATAAAGGCAGATTTATCAAAATTATATTTGACTTCTACATGATACTCTCAAGGACCACAGGTCCTAGACAGATGTTGTAAAAGTACTAAGAGTCTACGGATGCCAGCCCAGGCTACTATACACAGAAAAGCTCATAATCACTATAGACGGACAAAACAAGATATTTAATGACAAAGCCAGATTTTCACAATTCATATCTACAAATCCAGCCCTATAAAAAGTTCTGGAAGGAAAACTCAAACCCAAGGAAGTTAATTATGCTGACAAATACATAGGCAATAGATAATCCCACTTTACCAGAAACCAAGGGTAAAGTAGGACAAATATCCTCACAATACCACTGCCAACAACAAATCTAAAACTAGGAAGCATTAACAATCAATGGTGGTCCTTACTCACCCTTAACATTAATTTTCTTAACTCGCATATACAAAGACACAGACTAACAGAATTGATATGAGGTTAGAATCAATCCTCCTGCTGCATACAAGAAACACATCTATGATTCAAAGATAGACATTACCTCAGGGTAAAGAGCTGCAAAAAGAACTTCCAATCAAATGGACCCAAGAAGCCAGCAGGTGTGGCTATCCTACGATATAAAAAGTTAGACATCAGAGCACAACTAATCAAAAGAGACGAAGGTGGCCATTTCGTATTCATCACAGGAGAAATCCATCAACACAAAGTCTCAATTCTGAACATCTAAGCCCACACTCGTAAAAGAATCACTGCTAAACTCAAATCTCACATACACCTCACACACTTATCGTGAACAATTCACAATTACACCCTCATACCTGGGTCTAAGAAGTAATAAGAAAGAAATTAAGGTCTTCCTAAAATTCAACGAGAATGAGGACACAACATACCCAAACTTATGGAATACCTTGAGAGCAGTGTTATCAGGGAAGTTCATTGCACTAGGTACCCTTATGAAGAAAACAGGTAGTCCCATTAGAGAATGAACAGCGCAACTGAAAACCTTAGAACAGAGAGAAGCGAACCCATCCCATAGGAATGGACACCAGGAAATAGTCAACTTGAGGGCTGAAACAATAAAATACAACCCAGAAAAATAATACAAAAAAATCAATGCAACGAAGAGTAGGTTATTTGAGAAAATCAACAAGATAGACAAACATTTATCCAAACTAATGAAAAATCAGAGAGAGAAAGAGAGAGAGAACATGCAAGTTAACAAAATGAGATAAAAAGGGGGGCATAACAATGGACACAGAGGAAATCCAGACAATTTTCAGGTCATACTTTGAAAACCAGTACACCACAAAATTTGAAATTTCAAAGGAAATGGACAAATTTCTCGATTAATAAAACTTACCAAAATTAAATCAAGAATAGACAAACAACGTAAATACCTTCCAATGAAATAGAAGCAGTCATCAAAACCTTCCACCCCCAAAAATCCCAGGGCCAGAAGGCTTCAGTGCAGAATTCTATGAGAAATTCAAAGAAGAGCTACCGACAATATTTTTCAAATTGTTTCACACAATAGAAACAAAAGGTTCAGGACCCCCCAAAGCAGGGTCTCTGCTAAAGAAAGAAGCCTCAGCTGGAGGGTCCCAGTTTCCAGTGATATCTGATATCCTGCAAAACCTTCCCAAGTTTCAGCTCAGCCTTTGTCTTCTTCTACCAGCCATTGGCTAGACGTGATTCTGGGCCCAATCAGGGCATCCTCTCTCCTACAACCTCTCCCTCCCCCCACCAGGAACTCCCTGAGTTGGCCCCTGATCCCGTTGCTCCTGTGTCCTGTCCCCATCGAGAACACCCTTGGAGCTCTGATACATCTCTACCCATCCCCACCATGAGCCTGCCCCCCCACCACCCTGTGCCCCACCCTACCCAACTGTCCTGTGCTCTGGTTGAGCACTAGGACAGAGGGTGGAGCCAAGAGCCCACCCTACTTCGGAGTCTCCTCAGAGCAACTCTGAACAAAGGAGACTGCCTATCCACGCGGGACAACCTGCTTGGTCTCTGACCCACCTCCATTCACGGGCCCCTCCCAGTGATCCATGTATTTCTGAAGGTCCACTCTGAGTTCCCACAGGCAAGAACCTTGAACCCAAAAGCAGGGCCTCTGCTAAAGGAAGAGGTATCAGCTGGAGGGTCCCAGTTTCCAGTGAGAGCAGACTATCCTGCAACACCTTCCCATGTTTCAGCTCAGCCTTTGTCCTCTTCTGCCAGCCATTGGCTAGAGCCATTGGCTAGTGGAATCTTCTACTGAATACTCATCCCTGACCCCATCCCTGGGTCCCTGTCTGCGGAGAGACCTCCTCTATAGGTCTTCAACCACCCAGAGCTACAGATATTGAATCTCTGACCCACATAAACCCACTGGGGAAATACCTTAGAGAGAGGTGGAACTTCCCACCGACACCTACTGGAAGAAGGTATGGGAAGACAGCAATACAAGAAAACACCTAACAATAGAAAGACAAGCATGGCACCATCAGAAACTAGGGAATCTACACCAACTAGAATGGAACACAACAACAAAGCAGAGGAAGAAGAAGGTAACGACTTAAAATTTACTGTCATAAAAATGATAGAGGCCCTCAAAGAAGATGTGAGAAAATCCCTTAAGGAAATGGAGGAAAAAACAAACAAAAAGGGGAAGAAATGAACAAATTCCTTAAGGAATGCAAAGAAGGTACAGAAAGCCAAGAAAAACCAATGAAGCAGGTGAAGGAAACGGTTCAAGACTTGAAAACTGAAATAGAGAAAATAAAGGCAATGCTGGAAATAGAAAAACTGGGCAAAAAATAAGGAACTACAGACAAAAGCATAACCAACAAAATTCAAGAGATTGAAGATTGAAGAGAGAATCTCAGGAACAGAAGATAAACTAGAAGAAATAGATTAATGGACCAATGAAAATCATAAATCCAACAAATTCTGAACACAAAACATCCAGGAAATGTGGGGCCCCATGAAAAGGAATCTATAGCCAACAAAAAATGAAAATTCAAAGGAAATGGTCAAATTTCTGGATAATTATCAGTTATCAAAATTGAATCAAGAACAGACAAACAACTTAAATAGACCTATAACCCACCATGAAATAGAAGTAATCATCGAAAGCCTTCCAACCAAAAAAAGTACAGGGCCAAATGGATTTAGTGCAGAATTCTACCAGTCATTCAAGGAAGAGCTAATACCACTACTCATAAAACTGTTCCACAAAATAGAAACAGAAGGTTCATTGCCAAATTCTTTCTAGGAGGCCACAATAACTTGGTACCCAAGACTCATAAAGACACAACTAAGAAAGAAAACTACAGACCCGATGAACATCGATGGAAAAATACTCAATAAATTACTGGCAAACCGAATTCGAGAATACATCAGAGAAATCATCCACCATGACCAAGTAGGCTTCATCCCTGGAATGCAGGGATGGTTTAACATACGAAAAATCTATCAACGTGATCCACCATATAAACAAACAGAAAAAGAAAAAAAAAACATATGATTATCTCCCTAGATGCTGAAAAAGCCTTCGATAAAATTCAACACATTTTTATGATAAAGGTCTTGGAGAGATCAGGGATAACAGGAGTATACCTAAACATTATAAGAGCAATATAGAGCAAACCAACTGCCAACATCAAACTGAATGGAGAAAAGCTTAAGCCAATTCCTCTAAAATTAGGAACAAGACAAGGCTGCCATCTCTCTCGAAATCTCTTCAATATCGTAATAGAAGTTCTAGATAATGCCATAAGAAAACAAAAGAAGATGAAACGGATCCAAATTGGAAAGGAAGAAGTCAAACTGTCTCTATTTGCAGATGATATGATAGTTTAAATAAGCAACCCAAGAAACTCTACCAGGGAACTCCTACAGCTGATAAATACCTTCAGCAGACTAGCAGGATACAAGATAAACTCAAAAAAAATCAGTAGTCCTACTTTTTTCAGACGACAAAGAAAGAAATCAGAGAAACATCACCCTTTACAATAGCCACAAACAACATAGAGTATCTTGGTGTAACGCTTACCCAACAAGTAAAAGGCCTATATAAGAACAACTTTGTGGCTCTAAAGAAAGAAATTAAAGAAGATACCAGAAAATGGAAAGATCTCCCATGCTCTTGGATAGGTAGGATAAATATAGTAAAAACGGCAATCTTGCCGAAAGCAAACTACAGATTCAATGCAATCCCCATTAAAATCCCACTACAATTCTCCATGGACCTTGAAAGGATAACAATCAACTTCATATGGAAAAAAAAGGGCCCAGGATAGCCAAAACAACCCTGTACGATAAAAGAACTTCAGGAGGCATCACCATTCCTGACTTTAAACTCTACTACAGAGCTATAGTTCTGAAAACAGCCTGGTATTGGCATAGAAATAGACAGGTAGACCAATGGAATCGAATTGAAAATACTGATATTAACCCACACACCTATGGACACCTGATTTTCGCCAAAACAGCTAAAATTATACAAAGGGGCGTGGATAGCAGCAGCAACAAATGCTGCTGGCACAATTGGATGAGGGTGTGTAGAAGACTGCAGATAGATCCATGTCTGTCGCCATGCACATAACTCAAGTCCAAATGGATCAAAGACCTCAACATCAATACAGCCACATTGAACCTCTTAGAAGAGAAAGTTGGAGGTACCCTTGAACAAATTGGCATAGGAGACCGCTTCCTGAACATAACTCCATGGACACAGACACTGAGAGAGACAATTAATAATGGGAATTCTTCAAATTAAGAAGCATCTGTAAGGCAAAGGACACAGTGGACAAGACCAAACGGCAGCCAACAGACTGAGAAAATATTTTCAGCAATCCTATATCCCACATAGGGGTGATCTCCAAAATATACAAAGAAATCAAGAAACTAGTCAACAAAACACCAAATCACCCTATTAAAAATGGGGTACGGAACTGAAGAAAGGTTTCTCAATTTAGGAAATCAAAAATACTGAAAGACACCTAAGAAAATGCTCCACATCCTTAGCTATCAGAGAAATGCAAATCAAAACAACTTTGAGATACCATCTTACTCCTGCCAGAATGGCGAGAATTAGAACACCAATGTCTACTCATGCTGGAGAGGATGTGGAGAAAGGGGAACACTCCTACACTGCTGGTGGGAGTACAAACTCGTACAATCATTTTGGGGATCAGCGTGGTGGTTCCTCAGGAAAATGGGAATTAGTTTACCACAGTACCCAGCAATCCCACTCTTAGGCATATACTCAAATGATCCACATCCATGCAACAAAGACATCTGTTCAACTATGTTCATAGCAGCATTCTTTGTAATAGCAAGAAGCATGAATCAACCTAGATATCCCTCAAATGAAGAATGGATAATAAAGATGTGGCATATCCAGACAATGGAATACTACTCTGCAGAAAAAAAAAGTGATGGTATCTTGAAATTCGCAGGCAAGTGATGGCACTTGAAGAAACTATCCTGAATGAGGTAACCCAGTCACAAAAAGAGGAATATGGTTTGTACTCACTCATATATGGATTTTAGACCTAGATCAAAGGATCACCAGCCTATAATTCACACCGCCAGAGGAACTAGGATACATAGTGTATTCTAAGAGATTCATATAAAGTCCCTCACAGAACTGGGAAGGGACAAGTCCCCAGAGCTCAGCTGAAGTGGGGGGGGCAGCAAATGGAGGGAGAAGTTGATTTTTAGAAATTTACTAAAATATATGCTTTTTTTCACTATCCATGTTTTACACATCATCCATACCAAACATATCCTCAAGGACAGTATGATTTTTTTTAAGTCACTTGATTTCCGATATCCTGTAGAGGATTGTACTCCAACATAACAGAAAATGACTGAACGACTTTCAAAATGAGGGACAAAAAGAGTTCATCCAAGAACTTTCCCAATTGTATAAGTTTCACTTACTTGAAGGAATAAGAAATATTTCTCTTTTCTATCAACATTTGCTTGCTTACTCTTTCCAATAAACCTGTTAATTACCTTATTTCCATCCTTATCTTTTACCAATAATTCCTATCAGAACTTATTTCCCTGTTTTGTGTTTCTTCCTAAACTCATTTTATTCTCATTTCCTACATTCACTCTTTCATTTATATGTTTGCCATACAAGGTTACAGTGAGACAACAATACCCCATTACTAATGCAGTGTGTATAACACTGCAGAGAAGATGGGAGAGAAAGCATATCAAGTAGCTCATGGATGTATATCATTCGTTGAAGTAGGAAATATGTAACTTGTGTATATTTCAATATTGCCTGATAAAAAAGTTCATCATGAATCGTAGAACATACTTTGAATGTGTTAATAATTGAATGCTACGTAGACATGATCTCTTGGAAGACTGTTCGGATGAAGGTTGGATAATCAATACAACCATATTTTTCAGTTTTTGGGACCCCACATGATTCATGTAGCTTGACTGTGATCTACATAAGGGCTAGAGGTGAGAATTTCCATGAGGTTGCAAAGGAACGTTCATTTTTTCTTTAGTACCTAGAGAGGTAGTAAACCTTAATAGTACATTACTAATTCAGGTTACCAAAATCATAATACATAGAAGAGTAAATGGACTACTAGCCTTCTCTAACTTAAAGGAGAATTAAATAACCATCTATTTTGGAAGCCTCGTAAAGACACAATCATTAACAAGAGCACAGGCATAACCAGCATACAGTACAAGAATCCCATATGAAATACATCAAAACTCTATTATTTTCTAAGAGCAAATAAGAACTTTGATAGAGAATCACATGGACATCTCACAAATTAATTGATTATATACTGTTGTCCTACTAAAATTATAGTTTTAGCATAAAAGGCCTCTGAGTATTCTATTTACTATCTTGATATTTCAACAACCAAGAAATTGTTAAGATAACCTTTTATGCTTCTTTCCAAACATCTGGAGAACTGGAATTTATGATATGATAAGATAATCAACTTGAATACATAAAACAAAAATATTCTCTCATATAGAGAAAATTCTTTACCAATATATATAAACGAACTCTGAAGCAATAAGTGTGAGAAGTCTTAGTATTTCATGATGGTGAGAGTCTGCATGAGCAGAGACCTCCTTTTTATGCATATAAAATGGCTTGAATCCAGGAAAACAGGAAGAGCTTTTTTATGAATTGTTGCTTTTCAACTCTGAATTCCAGCTCACTAAAATCTGCTCTTCATCACTGAACAAATTTTAGTATATTTCTATTCATGGTATGTATAATTATGAGTCCTTCTTTGGAAAAGTATTCTGTCATCACACAAAGAAAATTGGTTTGCATTGGGGCTAATTTTATTCTAGACAGGAATTATGCTTCAGAAAAGCCATTCCATTTTCATTAAACAGCATTCTGTTTCCAATATAAGGAGGAATCCAAGCCTCAATTGTTCAGGTAAAAGACAGTGTAATTTATGTTTGTAGTGTATATTGGACAACATATCTAGTACAAAATCTCTTTGGTTATTAAATGTAAACTAATACAGGTCTAAAGATGAAATCTCAATACAAGTACAAATTTGCAGAAAGCATGTCAGAATTTTGTCCAGAACAGTGTCACTTGATTTCCCATATCCTGTGGAGGATTGTCCTCCAACATGACAGGAAATGATGGAACCACTTTGAAAATGAGGGTCATCAAGGGTCCACCGAAAGACGTTCACAACTGTAAATGTTTCTCTTACTTGAAGGGATAAGATATATTTATTTTTTCTATCAACATTTGCTTGCCTACTCTTTCCAATAAACCTCTTATTTACCTTATTTCCATTCTGACCTTTTATCATTACTTCCTATCAGAGTTGTTTCTCTCTTTTCTGATTCTTCCTAAACTCATTTTTTCTCATTTCCTACGTTCCCTCTTTCATTTATATAACTGCCATACAAGGTTACAGTGAGACAACAATACACCATTACTAATGCAGTGTGTGTAATCACTGCAGAGAAGACGGCAGAGAAAGCATATCAAGTAGCTCATGGATGTATATCATTATTTGAAGTAGGAAATATGTAACTTGTCTATATTTCAATATTGCCTGATGAAAATGTTAACACATACTTCCAATGTGTTAACAATTGACTGCTACATAGACATGATCTCTTGAAGGACTGTGTGGATGAAGGTTGGATAATGAATACAACCAAATTTTGCAGTTTTTGTGACCCCACATGATTCATATAGCATGGCTGTGATCTAGATAAGAGCTAGAGTTGTGAGTGTCCCTGAGGTTGCAAAATAACGTTCATATTTTCTTTAGTACCTAGAGAGGGAGTAAACCTTAATAGTACATTACTAACTCATATTGCCAAATTCATGCTACATTGAAGAGTAAATGTACTAGTAGCCTTCTCTACCTTAAAGGAGAATTAAAAAAAAAACATCTATTTTGGAAGCTTGGTAAAGACACAATCATTAACAAGAGCACAGGCATAAACAGATACAGTGCAAGAATCCTATATGACATACATCAAAACTCTATTATTTTCTAAGAGCAAATAAGAATTTTGATAGAGAATCACATGGACATCTCACAAATTAATTGATTATATACTGTTGTCCTACAGAAATAGTAGTTTTAGCATAATAGACCTCTGAGTATTCTGTTTACTATCTTGATATTTCAACAACCAAGAATATTAAGATAACCTTTTATGCTTCTTTCCTAACATCTGAAGGACAGGACACTTTGTTGGATCTACCTCTGGATGTGGGGTAGAATTCCTTCCCGGGCCTCTCTACACATGTGTCACTGTTTAATTGACACCGGGGTAGCATTAGCTTTCAGCTGAATAACCTGTAGAGGCACTTGTTTTGCTAGACCCATTCCGGATATTTCAGCCAAAGCTAAGGGAGTATGGACCCACCACCAGTCCCTAATGGAGGTTCCAACTCCATCTGAACAGTCGAGGTCAAGCCCTGGCTCCTCATGGAGTCTGTATTCATCTTCTAGCCTAATGAGTCTAGCTAGTGAGGACCAGCAATTGATTTCCCTGTTTATTGGTAACTGATGGCTGTTCAGAGTCAAAATCTGGGCTCCTACTTTTGACAGGATGTCTCTTTCTAACAGAGGGTAAAGGTATTCTGGGATAACCAGGAACAAGCGAGATACCTGGCCCATGCCAAGGTCCAGTGTTCTTCGGGTAATCCATGAATATTGCAGTTGCTCTGTGGCACCCATTACAATATTCACATTAGTCAAGTGGGGTCCTGATTCCCAGGCTTCCTGACTGTCTAGGACGTGCTCTAAATTTTTTTAATTACTGTGGCCAAGATTTTAGTCAAATATCCTTCCTGTCTTCTGTTACATCTGCTCTCCCTCTAATGGCCAGAGTCTTCAAAGATCTCTATGCTTCTGAGGTAGGGTCAAAGGGAGTGAACTGCCTGAAAGCCTCCATGAGCCATTCAAGAAACACTGAGGGAGATTTGGTTTGTCCCTGAATCATCTCTCTCACCTTAGCCAAATTGGTGGGCTGTCTCACAGCGTCCCAGAGACCTGCCATCAGAGCCTGGCGATAGACTTGTATGCTTTTCCTACCATTTGCAGTGTTACAGTCCCAATTGTGATGAGCCAAATGGAATCACAAGTCAAAAGTATTTTCTCCTGCTCCTCGTTTGTGAAGAGCATCTGCAGCAGACAGTTGACTGTTGAGAAAACACAAGAGACTCTACCAACCCTGTGAGGCATTGGTGACTGTCTGAGATGGGGGTGGTGGTGGTTAGTTTTTAATTACAAAGATCTGAGGCACAGCATTGGAGGCTGTAATCTGGCCACCCGACCTTGGGGGGGGGGAGACAAACATGTACAGAGGCAGGGTCATAACCTGCCCATCCATTCTGGAGTGGCTCCACCCCTGCCACCATGGCAGCAGTGGCAAGTTCCAAGGGGCGGGAGACCCATGCTTTTATATTCTTTCTGGGTCTTCCAGTCCCAAAGATGGACCTGCACAAATGCTCTCTGACAGTGGGTCAGGATGAGAGACAGGTCCTTAACAGCTTGGATAATCTCAAAATTAAACACCATCTGATACCAATGTCCACCAACTCAGTCACAAAATTCTGCCACAATCTCCTTAACATCTATTGACAAATTATGGGTTAACCTCAGTCCAGTGGTCAAGAATTAAACTAATGTGTAGTCGTCCATCATAATTAGTCCTAGGATAAAATTACAGACAAAGACAAGACACCAAAGACTCACAGAACCCACCAAACAGAAACTAACAGATCCAGACACGTGACACGCTGAGTCTCCAGCAAACAGGCAGAAGATCCCGAGCAGCAAGAACCTCCTGACCATTCAGGGTGTTCCCCGGAGGCAGCAAACAGATTCAGACACACATGGCCTGGGTGGGCTACAGAAGAAGTTTCCACTTCAACAACAGAGTTTGGCCCTATTGGGCTACAGACAGAAGTTTAAAAATGAGTGTCCCCAGGCTTCTTATACCCACCCCTGGAGATTCCCCCAGGGACACAGCTTTATGACCAAATAGCATGTCTGCTGATCACAGCCCCTTATTCCTTATGGCCCAAGAAGGCAGCTGCAAACCAAAACCAAGAATGTGTTACAGAAAACAGACACCAGAAAACATATCAAATAACAACTAACAGATCCAGACACATGACCTGCCTGCATCTCCAGAAAACAGGCAGAAAATAGATACCAGAAAACACATATTCAGAACAGAGATGCTGGCCAACACACAATACATACAAGCACATACACACACATCAGAGGGGATCCCCATACCTCCAAGTCCAGGTTCTCGGGTAAGAGGGGTGGTCACGTTTCCTGGCCATTCCCAGCCTATGCACCAAGTGAGACCTGCAGAGGGCATGGATCCTCACATCCCGACTCAGAAAAGGCACCCCTCCCCAAATCACTTACGAGAAGAGGAAACATTTGCGAAAAAGGCCCCCCTTCAGCAAGCACGATAGAGAGAAACAACATCCTCCAGTTGTGGGTATTTTTAAAGGCAAACCCACAAGCTTAGAGAAGGGCCATGACACTTGGACAATTTAGTAGATGACCAGAGTCATGGGCTCTAGCTGGCTCTTTATCTTTTTAGATGGTATTACCATTTAGGGTGTGCTAATCAATATTGCCTAAGATAACTGGAGTTTCATCTATCTATTTGTTTCTCTAGGTCCCATCTAGAAATTCTTGGTATCTGGCTACCTTAGGTCAGGGCCTTGTAAGGCAGAGGTTGCAGGTGGTTAGCAAATTGCAGGAACTAAGTCATGTATGACCCTCAGAATGAGGAGTCTTCCAGGTTCGGTCGATACCCCAAGAACTCAATGTCCAATCCAGTTGCTGCGAAACGCATGAGGCTTTAATGAACAGGAAATTTTTGCGCAAACGGGTTCCTCCAGCACGCAGGCTAGAGAGAAGCCCCCTATCCCAGGCCCAGGTGTTTTTAAAGGCAAATCCATAAGCTTAGGGAAGGGGTGGGACCCTCTGTCCATACAGTACATGACCCTTGGAGGCCAGATGGTCTGCTATTAGGCTCAACAGACCTTAGGGCCTCTGGGTGTGCTGATTAATTTTGTCTGGGCAAACCAGAGTTGCAGCTATCTCTTTGTTTCCTAAGGACCCTATTTACCACCTGTTGACTCACAGGAAAGGAGGGGCAGTGTGAATTCTTCTTATCTCAGGGCCTTGTGAGAGGAAGCTAGCAAATTCCAAGGAACAGATATTGGTTTCCAGGTTAGCCCATCATTAACATTGCTTTTTAGGTCTTTCAACATATGGAATCCATTCCCTCATGCCTTGTGTTCAGATAGCTCAAAACATTTCTATTTTCCTCAAGACATTTTAGATTATCAGCTACAGGATGCCAGAGACTCTGTGGGAAATTACAAATGTCTCTTATCTAAATAACAATAGGCCTTGTCCCAGACAACTTTACATGCCTCCTGAAGTCAGAGAGCTATTTGCCCTTTATACATAATAGGAGTTCTCTGAGACTGACTCCACCTTTGCTTGATTACTTAAGTTTGGAGTTATGAAATAAAGTGGATATTCAATATAGACTGAATCAGCTCTCCTGATGACTATCCTGTTTCTATATCTCCTATTAGCTAGAAATTCCCTCTTCCACACACTCTGTCATAGGAACAGACCAAGTGTTGCTCAGTTGTTTCTGATTCTAGTCTGAAAAAGACTGCTTTTGACATAAATCCATGTTTAATCCAGAGCGGCCCTAGGAGAACAGAAAATCAGGAGTCAGAAGGTGGATTAGAGGGGGAGTATGGAGCCTCCAATAGTGAACAGTTTAAGAGCAGAGTCTGAACTAAGGTAAATCTAGGGGGGCACCATAGGCACCCTGAGAGCAGGGCTTAGGCTTCCCTTTATCCCCCTTCCTCCACCTCTTCAAGGAACAGATGCCTGAGTTCTCCAGGATGGCAACTAAGGGAAGACATTTCTACCCACAACTCATGATGAATTTGACTCTACTGATTAAAAACTGCCCCCTCCCTACACTATCACTTGCCAAAAGAAAGAAGCCAGACTTAAACCATAGTCTGGGAGTATGGGTAGTTTGGGTGGAAGCCCTTCTGTCTTCTATAGCTACACAAAGCAGTTGGAATGTTTGAAACCTGTTCCAAACCCCTCCCTCAAGTTTCTTTGTGTCTTCTGCTCACTTGGTTGTCACTCAGGTTTTACTGGCCAATCAGAGCCTCTAGAGGACCCACCATTCAGATGGGAGGGCTCTTCTGGAGCCTGGCTTTCTCCTTGGGTCACCTCATGAGGAAGTTAGAAGTTGTCTAGTGTCCTGGGCCTTTGCTTCTTTGTAAATGTCCAGAAGTTGCAAACGCATCAGCCAGGCCCTCTCTTTTTCCCAATCTCTCTTTCTCCCTATCCTTCCCTCTTTCTCGTACTCCCTTCCCTCATCTGCTCTATCTTCCTCTTGTTGCAGATCACTTCAGAAGGGGAGAGACTGCATATTCTTGAGCAACAATTATGTGGCAGTTATTTGTTATTGTCTGTATAAAGTGTTCCCCCAAAAATACCCATTTATCATTTCTCTTCAGTCAAGTAAACATATTAACACCTAGCTGTCACATGAAAAAAAAGTTATATTAAAACTAAAGAAATGTATGAGGTCTAACATCTTCACCAAATTATTTCCTTCTCTTGCATGAGTTTTCCCTACTACCTAGTATAAAGATGATAAAACAAGGATCCATACTATCTACAGGGTTAGAGATGAGAATGAGCATAATTAGAAGAAGTTCAGTGGCAGTACCAAGGTCAGATTTTTGAGAAGTTTCTGTAGATTTAGATATAGGAATTTGCAACGGTCCAACCTTCTTTGGAACAAGCATGGACAGTCACAAATCCACACTAACATCACATGATTAAAATTAAATCAAATCCTTAACCCAATCATCCTCCACAATTGAATATTTTATCTAGTGAGCACTCATGCTTGTAAAAGACATGTTAAATGTTTAAAGTCTGAACAGTTTTTCTTCTTCATGTACTGGCTCATGAAACAGAAAACATGCATTAAGGGTTGGACTCAGTGAAATTGATCAATATGAATGAGGTTTTTTATGAAAACAAAGTGTTAAAATGAAACAGGATTCCCTTTTCAGTGAATACATAAGACGTTTGTCCACATGAATATGTAGCTGCAAAAACAGAAAGAGACATTGTAATGCTTGAACAGGTTGTTCTCCAGAATCTTGTGTAACTCAATGTGTGTTGTATGAAAATCTGACATAATGCTTTCTAATAAGATTCCCAGGACCTCAACGATTATTGTGATAAGCAAAGTTCATATTACTACACTTCTTACATATATGGGTTTCTCTGCAGTATGATATTTTTTCATGATTTTAAAGATAAATGATACATACAAAGGCTTTATCACATTGGTTACATTCACAGTTTTTTCTCTCATATATGAGTTATTTTATGACTTTAAACAGTGCTGGAATGTGCAAAAGCTTTACAACATTGATGCCTTTCATAGATTATCTCTCCAGTATGTATTGTATCATGTGTTAGGACATTATTGAAACATGAAAACACTTTACCTCATTGGTTACATACATAGGATTTCTCTCCAGTGTGTTCTTATATGTATTTGGACATGACTGCATTGTGAAAAGGCTTTACCACATTGATAATATTAATAGGATATTGCTCCCATATATGTACTTATATGTCTTTGAAGGTGACCATTACTTAAAAATACTTTACCACATTTACTATATACACAGGGTTTCTCTTGAGTATGTGTTCTTTTATGTATTTCGAAATGACTGTGTTGTCACATAAAAAAAGATTTACCACATCGATTACATTTATAAGGTTTCTCTCCAGTGTGTATTCTTTTATTTTTTGTTTCTATTGCTCTGAAATGCTTTAGCACACTTATTACATACATAGTAATTCTCTTCAGTATGTCTCCTTATATATCTTTGAAAGTAATCATTACTTGCAAAAGCTTTACCACATTGATTACATTCATAGGGTCTCTCTCTTGTACGTGTTCTTTTGTAACCTATAGAAGCAGTGTTGTGAAAATGCTTTACCACATTGTTTACATTCATAGGGTTTCTGCCATTGTATATTTATCTTTATGTATTTAGAGTTTAGAGTGCTATGAAATGCTTTATCACACTTTTTACATGTATGGGATTTCACTCCAGTATATCTCCATATATGTCTTTATAGGTAAACATTACTTGCAAAAGCTTTACCACATTGATTACATTCATAGTTTTTTCTCTCCAGTGTGTGTTTTATGATGAGTTTGGAGAGGAATGACATGTGAAAATGCTTTACCACATTGAGTACATTTATAATGCCTCTCTGAAGTATGTGTTCTTATTTGTGTTTGGAGATGACTGCATCCTGAAAAAAAGTTACCCCATTGATTTACATTCATGTGTTTTCACTCTAGTATGTGTTCTTATATATCTTTTAAGCACTCCATGTCTTGCAAAAGCTTTGCCACATTGCTTGCAATAGGTTTTCTCTCCAGAATGTTTTATGTTGTTGGAGACAACATTGACAGGCAAAGACTTCTCCATACAGAAGACTTCCACACTGTTTCTCTCCAGTATGAATTTTTCATGCCTTTGAAGATACCTGTAACACAAAAAAGTTTTATATTCATTGAGCATATTCACAGTGTTTCTCTATTGTATGGTTTCCTTCATTCCTGCAAAGATAAATGACAGATGTAAAACTTCACCACAGGCATTACACTGATGAAACCCAGTATCTGTATGAACTAGTTTTTAATATGGCATAATTGTTAAGAGTAATCGGATTGGATTTACATTCATGATGCTTCCCTTCATTATGGATTGTTTATTCTCTTTGAAGATACCTGTGATATATAATTAGAACCTTTCATTCATGGGCCACACTATGGCATTTTGTAAGGGAGATTTTTCACATTTTTGAAAGTAACTGGAGAAACTCAAAGCATTACCACACTCACTGTATACATATATATCCCTGTAGTATCTGTCATACTACGTTGGCTGAATGTACCAGGACAAATGGAAATATTCACAAATTCCCATGCTCACTGGCAGGGCTTTTCTGAAGTGTGAGTTTGATGATGTCTTTCCAATACATTTGGAAAACTAATAAATTTTAAATTGGTTTCAAACTCAGCAAATATTCCCAAAGTGGGGATTACAAAATATCTTTCACTTCTTATTGCCCTGAGACAGAGACGTAAGTTGCTTCTTTCCACATTCTATATTAATTTAACTTATATTTATAGTGATTTATATTATTTTTCCCTTGGATTTCTGATGTAGGATGTCTCTGTGTTGACCTGGATTGCCTGGAGCTCACTCTGTAGACCACAATGTCCCTAAACATAAGGAATCCACCTTCTTCACCATGAATCCTGGGATTAAAGGCATGGGCCAAAACTACCTGGCTGGTCATATGATATTCTTATTAATGTACAAATAAGAAATAAAAAGGTTTTCACATTACATTCACACACTTCTAGTGAACCACACAGACATGAGGTTACTCTACAACAACCTTTGAGATTCTCATAAAATGAACTTTTCATTATATTCGGCAGAGCCACCAATATATGTGTAATGCTTGCTGTACAATAGTCACTTTTTTTCTTAGAAGTTCTTGAGCATGAACTTGTCACCTATGCAACGTGTATATTGTTTAAAATATTTGAATGTATGAAAGAAAATGTATTGACATTTCTCCACTATAGGACACATAGGGCTATAATTCAAATGTAGTATCTGTTTAAAAGGCACTATTTCCTTTTCTTTCATTCCACAGGAATGCCTTGGAAACATAAAAGAGCTACATGTCACTGAAGTACAAATATTTGTGAGAAAATGAGAACCATCAATATCCTGTGAGCTGTGCTTATTTACAATGTTGCTCTTCCTTTCTTTAATTATTTTAAGTGTTGCTCATCTATAAACACTACAAGACACATTCTTCAGAGGCAAACTTTAAAGTCATCCTTGAAAATTACCTACTATGTCTTCTTGAAGTGTGACTATGTTGTCAAAGATTATTGTCTTCCCAAAAGTAACCTGAAATATAATACCAGAAAATTAATGACAACCTATTGGAAATTGTACAAAATTTAACATAATATCTTCAATGAAAGTAGAACTATGCCTTATTCACCTTATTATTCCATTTCTCAATCAAAATTACAAAAATAATATCAATAAACAAGAAATACTGGTACCATTATTTTAAAACATGAAGGAAAATTCAGTTTTACCTATAACAGCAAGGTTCCTGTAAGGTGTCTAGTGTTACATCTTTGTAGAGAATTTTCTGAGGACTCAGCAATGTCCATTCTTCCTGAGTGAAATTGATGTCTACACCACCATAGGTCACTAGATCACTGCATCCTAAAATAACCCATACATGTGTGAAAAAGGAAGTGTGACACATTGTAAATGTCTGCTGACCCAAAAACATCAAAATTCAATATAAATAAATAAAGTAAAATATTAGCATTTACTGGACATATAAAATTTACTCCAAATGGGGAATCTTGCTTAGCCAAAAGACATAGAGAGGACCCTACCAGAAATGACCGATTTTGATGATCTCCTTTGGAAGACACAGCTTCCCACGGAGTGGATGGTGGATATGATGTGTGGAATGGGAGGATGGGAAGGAGAGGCAACTGGTATCGTTATGCAAAATAAGCACGTTTTATTTTATTATTATTATTTTTTATTTTACATGTCAATCCCAGTTCCCTCTTCCTCCCTCCATCCCTCTTACCCTCTCTTTCCCTTCACTTGCACCCTGATCACCCTACCCTTCCATCTCCCCCACCCCATTTCCACATGTAGGGCAATGCCATCCAGGAGGGGTTTGTAAATCTGTCAAGTCATTTGAATAAATATAAATATATAAAGAAAGAAAAAGAATGCCATTTCCAGCGTGAACAAAATTTATTCCTTATGGATCTTATACATGCATGTTAGTTGTGAAGTTAAGAACTTTTAGAACGCAATGAATAAACTGGGCCTCTACATGTTCTGCAATTTGCTTTCTCTTTTCACGAAAAGCATGTGCTTTTAACGAAAAGATGTTTCCATACAAAGCTGCCTGATAGATTTGCATTCCTCATAGGCAGCACAAAATGTGAATTATTTATAGTGTGCTCCCAGGTCTGGGGAGCTTCTACGACTACATGGGACCTCACAGAGGTCTAAATGTCTCCACATGTTCCCATCCTGACTAAGAGAGGCCCTGCCTCACATACTCTCTGGATCCCAAAGCCATCATCCCCATCTTAGGATAGCATCCCATTGGTCACCATACTGTGTCTTCCTCTCTTATCCATGCTCCTCACAGTTTCCTACAGCAACACTCACAGCACAGCACCCAATCCAATGGCGTTGTGATATAAAAGCAAGCCTGCAGCATGACATCAGGAAGTGTTCTGAAAGACCTGAGATTGGCCTGTGGTCCTAGATTTCCTGATTTTCAGTGAAGCTTTAGTGACAGGAGTGATTACTCAGTGGTTAGAGTATGCTTAAAGACACAGAAGAGATATGCATTTCTTTCTATTTTTTTCTTTACTTTTTTTCTGTTTTTTTGTTTTTCAAGACAGGGTTTCCCCATGTGTTCCTTGCTGTCCTGAAACTCACTTTGTAGACCAGTCTGGCCAACTCAGAATCTTAATTTCTACTACTACTACTACTACTACTAATACTACTACTAGTAGTACTCTTGACATTTTGTAGTACATTTTCCTCGTTATTTTTTTTTTTTGACTCAGGGTTTCACTGTGTGGATTCTGGCTGTCCTGGAACTCTAACTGTAGATCAGGTACCCAGAATATTTTTAAAAAATGAAGAATTTTTAGGAAATAAAAGGTGTTTGTTCAGTGGCTTCTTGCTGAGATCAGGAGAACTGAGAATACTTTTTTCCTGGTTGTCACTGGCACCTCTGATATCAACGAGAGAAATGCAAGAATCATATCACAAAGAAACCTGGGTGATAGCTCCATTACATTGGGAGTTTTATTCCTGGAATTAGTGTCAAATTCTTGAGAAAAGTATAATATTAAAAAGTGTTGTCTTCCTACTAAGGGGAATACTCAGAGGGAAGTGGGCTGGGAAGAATGCCTCTATGAGCACTATGGTAAGCCAGCACAGCTTCCTCAGTGGGCAGGTTAAAAAAAAAGAGCTGTTTTACTAAATATTCTCTACTTGAACAGGAATGGAAGAATACAGGTCTCCATTATTGTTGAGAGAGGATTTGTTAGGGTGTCTCAGAGGCTATGGCCCAGTTACTCCAACAATGTCTGTCTAATAATGAAAATTTGAAGGATTCTGAGTTGTTTGGTTTGAGTCTGGATGTCTCAGCTGGACTTCAGCATACACAGGTATTTCAAAGAAATGGTCTGTAAAGCTACTAAAGGAATAGACTGAGTAGAATCCCATATGACATCAATTTTGTGAAACTTGTAAAAGATTTCTCCAATAATAATGGTATTTTTTGGTGCTTTAACAAATGAAGCTCGTTTTATTCATACACTAAACTTAAGTAGTCATCCAAAGGTTGGGCAATGAGAGAGCAATTCTATTAATATGTATAAAGGCTAAATAGGAATTGCTTCCAATAACTGTAAAGGCACTCTATAACTTCAGAATATATTTGCCTTCAGGCACACCATAGCTGCAATTACTCCCTATCTGAACAGTGTGTGTAACCTGACTGTCCCAAAATATATTGTTTTTTAGTGAGGAGACATTCATCATCAAGGCCCAGGTATTCTTTAGCACTAAAGATAATGTCTTAAGTACAATGGGAGTTAACTTTCCTGAAACATGCTATAGTAGTTGGTGGTAGTAGAAAGTTAAAGGCACTGTGGTCACCTATTGGTAAAGAATGATACTCATCACCTATTTTCACTGGTTTTAAACTGTGGATGACATATGTAAGACAAATATGAATGTGGAATTAGATATTTATAAATTCCAGAAGCCAAACTTTCTGTTTTTGTTTTATATGTTCCCAACACATGCCAAAAACAACCCAGTAATGCACACAGAACACTAATATTTGTTTCTTTTTTGTTTTGTTATCATTTGATTTGGTTTACAAGGCAGGGTTTCTCTGTATGTTTGGAACGCTCTTTGAAAATCAAATCAGGCTGTCCTGGAACTCACAGATATCTTCCTGCCTCTGCCTCCCAAGTGCTTGGATTAAAGTTGTACAACACCACAGCCCAGTATGGACACTGATACTTCAAGTATCACAGCTTCCTCTCTCTCCCCAGGAAACCTATACTCAGGGAGGCTCAAAGCACAAGGGCCATTGCCCAGGTCAGCACATGGCTCATTTTCCCTCACAATCCCAACAGTAATGACAGCAAAGCAGATGTGCTCCTCCTGCTCTATAGCACTGACACTCACGATACTGTGTGCCTGTGATTTTCACGGAAGCTCCTACAAAAGAGACAGTAATTTGGTTTAATGATAACAGGTAACACCAGTCTCTTATCCACATTATTGATTGCCCCTGTCTGTGAACACAAGGAAATGGCCAGTAAGGCATTCTGTAAATCATCCAAAATCAAGTACATGATCCACACTGATGATTTCCAGCAATGGAAATTGATCATGTTTGTTCTGTCTCACATCTTTCTGCACTGTGTCTATACCAGAATCAAAGTTCTTAAATAAACTCAATTCTTTCATACTCTTCTCATCATTTGCAGACCCCAATACCAAGCCAGAAAGATTGGAAAATAGTAAAAAAAATGTTTGTGTTTCTTTCTCAATGAATACTCAAAGACTTGTCCTAAAGGAATTGCAGCAGTTTCTTGTAACAGAGGCATATTTAAATGCCATCCATGAAATTTTCTATGACATTACCCTGAGGGACACGATCCAGCTCAATAAAACCTTCGACAATTTTGATCTCACATATCTAGTCTGTCCTCATACACAGGACTTGAGTTAATACACCCTGGGTATTTAAAGGAGAAAATCAATGAACATGCATTAGTTAGGATTTTTGTTGCATTGTATAAACACAACAACCACCGCAAGACCTTTTATTGTTGTTTTTTGAGAAAGAGTTTCTCTGGAGCATTGTTCTAGAGCTGTTCTAGAACTAGCTCTTGTACAAAAAGCTGGTCTCGAACTCACTGAGATTTTGTGCCTTTGCCTCCCTAGTAATACTCTCCCTGTCACAGATGATAGCCCCGGTCTTCCCAGTGACAGGTAGGTATGGGATACTCACCACTATACTATAGAGGAAGAGATCCACCACAAATCTTATAAATAAAACACATAATGGTATGACTCACTTACAGTTTCAGAGTTTAGTCCATTGTCATAATTGCAGGGCACACAATTTGAAGAAGAATGTGGTCCTGGCTTCATCTTGATCCACAGGCCACTCAAAGTCATCTTATACACTTGCTCATATCCAAAACATAGGAAACCCCAAAGCCCATCACCAGGGATACTCTTCTTCCTAAAATGCCAAACTAACTGCAGCAAAGTGATGCTTTCTAATAGTACCACTCCCTCTGACATCATAGGCCACTTCACACTCAAATCATCATATTGCCACAATCAGGGCTCTCTTCATGATGGTGATTCAAGCAGCTGATTTCCTACCCTGTTTACCCCCTTGCAATACCCTAAGCAATATTATTCATTTTACTCTACTCTGAAGGCAGAAACCATCCTCCACATGAAAATCATTTTCCTGTAAGTGCAAAGGACAGTTGTCTCCTTGACTCAAATTGACAATTTTAAAACCCTGAGGTCATTTGTTTTTATCTTATGGACATTTTAGATCATTTGTGATATTGAGGTGGACTATATTTTTAATCAATGCCCAGTGGTACAGATGAATGAGTTCTGATTATTTAAATTTTCTGCAAATAACATTGATATCCACAAATAAAGTGTTAAAATGGTAGGACAAAACCAAACCAAAACAAAACAAACTAAAATTTTCTGAAGGAATACATTCACTAACTTATGGAGGGAAAATCATGAACAGCCAGGACATTGCCCTGAAAAGCAACAGACAGGAATGAGGCTACCTATGCCAATAAGACAGAGCATGTCTGAGAATCCTAATTATAAAAATTAGAAATAACTCCATAACTTTAAGACAAATCTCTGTAATGGTAGCTTGCATCCTGTATACTCTCTGACTAATGGGCAAAGAGGACAGAGGTTAAAACATGTTTGTTTTCTTGTTTGCATGTTCGTTCTTTGGAAAGGGTTTCCTTGTGCAATAGCCTTAGTTGTAGTGGGACTAGCTCTGTAGACCACACTAATGTCAATCTCACAGAAATCTGCCTGCTTGTGCCTCCTGAATGCTGGGAATAAAATCATGAACCACCACAACCTGGTACCTCAACTGATTTTGCATTCCATACTGCCATTTTAAAGATTTTTTTTCAGGTTCAGATTTCACCTGACACTTTGAATAATTTAAATAGTGACAGGAAGCTGCAAGTCAGGCCAAGAGGCAATGAAAACTTCACCAGAAAACATAGTACCATAGTTATTTAATAATACACGAGTATCATGAAACAACAGATCATACTTCACTGACAGGTCCTGAGGTAGAGGTACCAGAAGATGAGGAATCGAGGAAAGGCAGAACAAAGAAAATATAAATGGTGGAGCATGGAGTTCTTGCTTAACCTATGTCTTATTCTAAGTAAACATTTTATGAGGAATAGCTTCCTGTACAATACTTTCAGGGGGAAATGGAAGATAATGGGAGACTTCCAGGAAGTCAGTGGGAGTTATCCATCAATGAGACCAATTCATGAGAATGGTACTCAAGCACTGCATCATGAGGAGAACACCGGGCATCCTTGGAACATTACTGACTAAGCTCACGGTGCCCTTGGACCAATAAACCTAGCTCTATATGGTTGGAAGAGATGTGTTCACAGGATAGGAAGCAACCCCTCCACCAAGGCCCTGCATTCAGACAATTACATTCCCTTGTAAGCATCCTCATTATTTTAAAGAAATGGCTCTATTTTCTTCTCAATACCTGAGGGTCTTAGTCTAGGTCCCCAGGAGTTACTGGCTCAGCTCAACTCACTACTGGGTTTGAGAAGGAGCTATGTTCCTTCTCAATGAGTCAGGACCTAAAGAGATGTGTTGCTTGCACAATCAAAACCTCAACACAACTTCTATACCTTTTCAAACACTTGTCACCTGGGCTTCTCTTGCCCATCTGACAGAAACATGATTTTCTCTCGAATAAAACTGGATCTGATGGCACACCATACCAGTGATGTCCACTTAAGCAGCCTATGTAAGCCCTGTTCTGTGATATGAGGATGAGCCTAATGGCTGTTTGTAAATCAAGAGTTTCTCCTTTGACATACTTTGTAGCCTAATGTCTGGACAAACCTGGACAACAAATGTATATTTTTACATTCTAATCTCTAACAGGTCCAGTTAGCACAGGACACAACTTTGGGTTGTTTTAAAGACATCATGCCCTCATCTAGTTTCTATTATGTGAAAATTACTATCCCCTAAAAAATGGTAAATCCTTTGTATCAACAATTCCACTTTCCCACATCACAGTTTAGTAGGTCTGTGCATTCAAAGAAAGCTCCTATAATCACAGTGCTCGGGACGCCAATGCAGGTGTACTTCTGAGTTTGGGGCTATCCTGCTCAGCAGTTCCAGATCGGGAAGCAAACCCATACAAAGAAACCCTGTCTCTAAAAAGCCAAAAAAATAAATATAAAATATGAAGAAAAATAATGCCATTTATACACACAAAACATTAAGCCCACATGGATCATAAACCTAAATGTTAAATATGTAGTCCAGAACATTTAGAACGCACTAAAGAAATTAGGACTGTCCATGTTTGACAACTTGCTCCTTGTTGTTGAATACAATTATGTTTCCAAACAAGTCTTCCTGATATAAATTCTTTCTACAGATGCAGCCCACAGAGGGAAGTAATAATAATAATAAGCCAGCATCCAGGTCTGAGGAATTGCTAGAACAATATGGGACCTCACAGAACACTGAATGTCACCTAAAGTTCCCACACAGGCTCTTACCAGACTTGCCACACCATCTTACATGTCTATCCATCCTATCTTGCCCATCCCCTGGATCTCGATCCTGTGGCTTCTGTGATCAACCACGCTTATCTAACATTTCCCCACTGTAGCACTCTCAGTGTAGGAATAAATCACTGTAGGTGTTGTCATATAAAACCAAGCCTGAAGCAGGGCTCAAGGAAGTGTCCTTCATGACCTGAGACTGGTGGGTTTAACTGTTATCCCTGATTGGCTAGTGAGGCTTGAGCAACAAGAGTATTTTCTCTAGGTTTGGAGTGTGCTTAAAGACACTGCACAGGGGCCACTGGCACTGACTTCCACTGTGGACCCAAACATATTAGAGATCTGCAGAGTCATAAAAATCTTTTTTTTTCTTAATTGTTTTGAGACAGAGTTTCTTTGTGTATCAGTCACTGCTGTCCTGGAACTCTCTCTGTAGACCAGACTGGCTGCCAACTCATGGAGATTTTTCTGACTCTGCCTTGACAGTACTGGGATAAAAGGCGTGTGCCACCAATGCTTAGCAAGACACAAATTTCGATGTCACTGACAACTGACTCCAAAATGTGACCCAGCTCTCTTCCTGCGGTGCATAATTTCATTCCTTTCATCCTTCTCCATACAATGTTCAGAGCTTGCACAGACCATTACACAATACTGACTTAGATGATGCTCTTACTTAATATTTGGAAGGCTCCCTGGACTATGAAAATAAATAGAGGTTTTAGGAGACAGAAGATGATGCTTGTGCTGTGGCTTCTTCTTGAGATCAGGATAACTGAGTCTACTGTTTACGTTGTAGTCACAGGCAATTCCAGCAACAATGAGAGAAATGCATAAACCATATAAAGAAAAACATGATATATCTTTCTTCTTTCAGAAGCCTGTGATAGCTTCATTGTTTGGAAGTTTGATTCCTGAAATTCATGTTAAACTATTGAGAAATGAATAATAATAACAAGTGTGATCTCTATGGTTAGTTAAATACTCACAGAGAATGGGGCAGTTATCTCACCCAGGCAGTGGAAGCACATTCCTTTATTTGTAGCACTGAGGAGGCAGAAGCAGGCTGATCTTTCTGAGTTTGAGGTCAGCCTGTTCTAAAGACCTAGTTCCATGTAACATTCCAAAGCAATACATAGAAAACCTATCTCCAAAACCAAACATATAAATACATAAATTAATAGATCTTAATCATAAAATCTCATATTCACTTATCAGGTTGAAGAGGGTGAAAGTTGAAGGATCGCAGAAGCAGTGCAGCCAGGCAGCCATTAGAATGCCTATCTCTACCCATGCTCAGATAAAAGGGGTGATCCTGTGCTCACACTGCCTCCATAGACTGACTGCTCAGTCTGAATCCTCTCACTGAATTACTTCTTGTCTTCTCCCACCTGGTATTCCTCTCTCTGTCCATCCATATCACTCCTTTCTCCACCTCCCTAATACTGAGATTAAAGGCCTGTGATCCACAGATCTGGAATCACCATTGTGTGAGCTGTTTCTTTTTTAGACTGATTCTCACACTCTGTGTAGTGAGGTAGTTCTTCTGTAGCACTGTCCACGCCCATTGGGGGGTGGAGCGATGGGCGGAGGTGACCTGAGGAAGGAGGTTGGAGGGGGCCAGGAAGGCGCTCTCTTTCTGGCGTGACTCGGACAGGAGAGGATCGGGTTGAATTTCCTGGTGTTCATCTGTCTAGGTTGTAAGTTATTTCTCCCTGAATAAACATCTATTCGGCCTATTTGTTTATCCTGATCCTTATTTACCGCAATATCTCTGTCTCTGTCTTGGTCTCTCTCATAGCCCACAGTGACCTTCAGCCCATGCAGATCAATCTGTCTGTCTCTATGTACTAAGTGCTAGGATGATAGATGTGCCCCACCATTGACCTTTCAGGGATGACCTTGTGTACTTCATTTATTGCCTCTATGGCAAACCAATGGCATAAGATATTTGAATAGTGACATAGTGTGTGTGGCTAACTAGTGGATTACTTTGTGTGTGTGTCACTAGTGACTTAGTCTTTGTGGCTTACTAGTGACTTTGGTGTGTGACTAACCTAGTGACTTAGTGATTGTGACAAACTTGAGGATTAATTGTGTGGCTAACTAGAGACTTAGCACTTAACCAGGTGTGTAGCTAAATAGTGACTCAGATCTGCACTTTGATATTCAGGCAAGCCTTATTTGGTAAATCAGAAATAAAATACCACTGTGGTTATCAATAAGTTATAGACCGATGCTGTCCATGTATAAATTTTGGCTGCTGATATCTATAATCTGAAACACAGTTACACTCAGTGACTTCTCCTCAAACCTTTGAGCCGAACTAATTATGTCAGGAAGATTTGAACACATCTGCACAAGAGAGTTACCTAATGCAAATTCAAAACTCATTGGCTCAGTATAACCTTCTCAAATTGTACATTCACACACTCTTGTCTGTGATCATTTACATGACATAGCAAAAACATGCAGGGAAATTACAAAATCACTTGCCCTACCACAGTTAGGTCCGTTTTCATTATGGTGAATCCAGCAGCTGGTTTCCTACCCTGAATCCACCTGAAGTGTTAACTATACCTCTTGCTCTGGTCTGAGGCAGAAGCAATGCTTCACATGTGAATTCTATCCTATGACTGCATTGGATAGTCGACATTCTGCCTCAAATGAACACTTTGAAATATCTGAGCTGGTACATTCATTTAATAATTTTGAAGGTATCATACAGAAGACAGTAAGGTCCTTGCCCTGGAGAGCTACAGATTACAGATTGCAACATAGGCCAACTGAATCAACATAAGATGACTTCCTTATAAGCATTTTTTAAACAGGATAGAAATACATGCATCCAACAAAAAGAGGAGCCAGTCAAAACACATTTTGCATTGCACATATGCTGTCATCATTAAGTGTCTTTTAGGTTCATGCTCCAAGTTACAATTTGAACAATTTCAATAGAGACATGAGACAGTATGTCCAGCTACTTGGTCAGATGGGAGACTTACACAGAAAACATAGATTGGGAAATTTTTCGTAAGTACCAAAGAAACCTGAAACTGCAGTCCCTGCTTCATAGTCAGGATCCCAAGGTGAAGGTTACAGGAGATGAGAAAGAGATGAAATGTAGAAGGTATAAAAGATAAAATATCCTGGTATGGGGACACCTTGCATGAGATTTGTCCCATGGAAAGTCAACTTCTTACGGCGAATAGAGTTTTGTATAATACTTCCAGGGAGGAAATGGAAGGAAAAGTAGATTGCTGTGAAGTCAGTAGAAACTCATTCAATGGGACAAATTCAGGAGAACATTATGTATGCAATGCAGAACAAGGGGAACACAGGGTATCTCAAATTTATTGCTGACTAAGCCCACAGTGAACTTGGGACTGATAAACATATCTCTGTGTGGTTTGGATCTACAAATCTTGAAGCAAACTTTGCAGAAAGGAATTGTTCCAGACCATTACCAGGTCTCCCAAGCAAATACCTGCTTTTAGACAAAGCTCTCTTTTATACTGTCAATACATGACGTTCTTAGAAAACATCCCAAGGCCCAAGTCACAGGCTGTTACTATCTCTCTTAAGAATGTTCCTCATCCCTGCCTTGGGCCTAAATGCAAGATGTGTTTGATCAGGCCACTCAGACAACATTGATTTACTTTTCAAATAGTTGCCACCTGCTCTACTATTGCCAATCTGGCAGAACTATGCTTTTCTGGAGAAGAAAACTGAAACTATGTGGCATAACAAGACATAAGGTTGCTTGTGACCCTATAATGTCACCTTCAGCAGCTTGTTATGGTCCAGACTTTGATATGTGGAAGGCACTATGTGCTGTTGGAAATAATTAGCGGCTTCTTTGTAATGGTGTGGGGTCAAATGTCTGGAAAACCATAGTGAACAAACATATTTCTATGATTCAAACTTCTAACAGGTCTGGTCAGCATACACTTATATTTGTGTGTTTTAGGAGCAGTCTTCCCTCAGCTAAATTCTTCTTTGTGAGACTTATTATTTCAGAAGCATTTTCAAATCATTTGCATTACCAATTCTACTCTTCTACATCACTGCTTGGTAGTGAATTGTTACCCTGCACGAGATGCATTTTGCAACCTTAACAAAATTAAAAAATTAATGGATCTTACATATTAAGCGGAAATTAAATGTGCTGAACACCTCTAGAAGTTACTGAATTAACAAGACTTCTTGACATTTGTTGACAGGCTTTCCAACCTGCACCAAAATAGTATAAGTTGAATTCAAAAATATATCTACACATAGCTCCCTGTTCTCAGTTCCAAGAGAAAAATAAACCCACAGAGAAGAGTTATTAATAGAACTGCCTATGGGTTCTGGGCCTTTAACGAGCTGCATTGCAGCTCAGGGAAACAAATACTCTGCAATTCAATCTGGAGACAGCAACTCTCACTCACCTGATGGGTAAAATCCTTGTATGCAGAGTGAATTCCAGGACAGATAAGAGTTACAAAGTGAAACTCTGTCTCAAAAATGAAAAAATAGAAGAGAGTAATAATAAATCCATGTAAAGAGAAAGCTCAGAGAGAATATGGATACTGTATGGCATTATATTATCTTTATATCAATTGACTACTGAGAAAACAACTGTTAAAGAGGAAATACTGCTAGATTAATTCAATTTATATATTTTAAAAATGTTTTGACTCCAAAATTTAAGTCTAAGGTCAAGTTACTGGGTAAAAGGATTTCTATTTTTGTTTCCACAGAAAATGAAGAGCTGTGGACTCCTTCCAGACTAATGTGTTTTGAGCAAGCCAGATCCCCTGAACAGCATTCCTGGTGACGCAACATTCGAACCAGCTTGATCAAGGCAACCTTGCAGACTACATCCAGAATTTCTACATCTTCTTGGTATCCCCCATGACAGCGCCCCCTATCAGCAGGAAGTAGTTTGGAAAGAACGATGCACAAATTCCCGAATATTGTTTGTAAATGTTTGTTTTCATTTTAATGGGGTTGGTTATAATTGGTTAGTGACCACAACCAATATCTTTTTAAAGGTAAAAAGGGGATTATGGTATAGATATGAATACTTTGTTTTGGAATGGATTTTCATTTATTGATACAATTTAAGGTCAATTTTGTGATATGTATATTTCTCCACTTATTTAGGTACTTTGTTTTTATAGCTCATGTAGAAATGTAATGTATAATATAGTATAGATAATTGTTACCTATAATAGTCAAAACTTAAGTTAGGTTTTACCTATAATATTCAAAACTTATACTTAAATGAGTTAGGTTTTCTACATATACAGAGATATTTTTGAGATGAATAGGCAATCTTCAAACCTTTAAAAGACCTAAAGAATATGTCATTTAAAAAGGGTGAGGGTTTTTCTTGACAATGAGACATCATTGCTCCTGGCAACATCACCTGTGTCAAAAAGGAAGATGGACATTGAACAAACTCATAATGGAGTATGCCTTCAATATGGCAAGACTAACTATTTGGACAAGATACTCTTCTTGTCTGGACTGTTTGATGTTATGCTGTATTAACTGAACATGCAGGACCCACAGGAAAATGAGTGCTGATTCAATATGGACATTGCTACACAGTTCCGGCTTCATGGAAGAGTCTGACAAACATTCTGCAGGACACAAAGAAAAGTGACTGACAAACTGCCAATACAAGAAGACAGTTTAAAGTTTCCTGCTTTACTGAAGAGTCTGCCTGACACACTATGGCCTATGGGCTGAAGATGGAATATTACAGAAGAACTTTGGGTGACAGACCAGTTAGTGAGTTGTCTCTGTCATTTCTAGAGTTTATATACTATCCTTCTGTGGTCTTTGAAGGAGTTGAAGACAGATAGTTGTGGTTATAGTTAGGATAAAGATAAGTTACATATAGGACTTTAGACTCACAAAGATAGGATAGATGATGGAATATTTTGTTTAAACCATGCTAAATGTTAATGCACTAAATAATGTTAACTGTGCTTCATATTTGATAACTGTTGTGTTATATATTTTGTTATGTTAAGGTTAAAACTCATCTTTTTATTTAGACAGAAAAGAAGAGATGATGGGAGATGCCATTATGTAAATATGTTTCTCATACTGGTTAATGAATAAAGCACTGTTGGCCAATAGGAAAGAAGATAGGAGGTACTAGGAGACTAGCAGGATATAGGAATTAGGAAGGAGGAGTCAAGGTGGAGAGTCTGGAGAAAGCTGAATTCCGGGCGGCTCCCCAGTAGAAGACCACAGGCAAATACTAGATTTTCAGAATTGAGTTAATACTTAAGACAGAGCTAGCTGATAAGAAACAAGTATCTGGCCAACAGCATAATATCAAATACAGATTCTCTGTGCTTTATTTGGGGCTGGCGCCACGGCGGGACAAGACCAGGCACGAGCAGAAAAACCTTACTCCTTACACTCACCAAGTTGTGGTTTTCTAGTTTGCATTTCCTCAAATCACAGCTTACAAAACTACTGGCTACAGTATTTTTTCAAATCCAGGATGCCCCCCTTCTGTCTGGTAGGTCCTCTAGTGGCCTAGCTGACTGGTTAGGTCTGAGTGATAAGAACACCTCCCACATGGTTACACAGTGCTGAAAGACAGGTCACAGAAGTTGCCAACACTTCCTTCCATCACACACAAATACCTTTCTACATCAGCAGGAATGCACATTTCTATAATGAAGTTAGGTTTTGCTTTCTTTTGATTTTAATCTGCTTACTGAAGAACATGTGTCGACTAACAATATTGCTCATAAACAAAAACTGCCTAGTTCCATTCCTCTCTAAATATTCAATTTTCTTTGATGATTACACTTTTCATTATTATTCATTTACCAATCAATTGTTCTGAGTTTCTATTATAAAACTCCTACATCCATGGAGCAATTATCCAGAGCTTTTCTATACACAGTGCTTAAAGACAGATCACAATGCTTCTTGACCCTTCCTTCCACCCCAGACAAAGACTTTTATACAAAAGCAGGAATGTGCATTTCTATAGCACTTTGGCTGTACTCTAATATCTGACTCTTGCTATCTTGCTGTGCTATACAGACATTTGCCCTTCTTCCTGCACACAGTGAGTCAAGCTTGTTCAGTCCATTATCCTCACTATGTAGATGGTGTGATTCTCAGTCAAAACGTTGGAAATGAGCTCATTATATTAACTACTACAGAGAGATTTAGGGATGCAAAAAGAGATAATTTTTCATTGGCTTTACACTGACTTTAGATGAACTGAAGAATCTTTTTACCTGGTTGTCATAGGCACTTAACAGTCAGTGAAAAAAAGCATGAACCAGATGACAAATAAGATAAGAGGTCTTTCTCTTGTAAGGAAGTTGGATGATGGTTCCATGGATGAAGTTTTACTCCTGAAAGTCAGAACAAATGCTTAGTAAATGCATAATAAGAGTTGTCTTCATAGAAAGTTTAATATTTGCAAAGGAAGGAGACTATGAATTTTGTATATATAAGCAATATTGTTCACCAACACAGGTTCTTAAGTGACCAGGTTAAAATAAAACACAAAAATAAAAACCTGCTGCATTATTCAAGGTTCTCTACAAGAAAAGGAATGGTAGGATGAATCTCTCACTATACATGGAAAGTAAATTTTTGAATATCTCACATTCTGTGGTCTAGGTAGATCAATAATTGCTGCCTACCAGTGAGAATCTGAAGAGTATAGCAGTCGTTTAGGTCATCAGCCTGCGTGTCTCAGCTGATTATCATTATACATCGAAAGTCCAAAGAAGAGGCTCTAACTTTAGAAAGGTAATAAAATTTGTACCCAGCGGTAGTACACGCAGCAAAAGGAGAAGAGCCTCCAACTTTAATACACATGCAGGCTTCCATTAGATGGTGCTACTCATATCAAGGTGGATCTGATTCTTCCGTTATGAGTTTTGATTTATTTTATTTGAATTTTGTTTACTGATAGCCTTCTTATTGCTATGATTAAACATGTGCACTGTCACCAAGGAGTTAAAGATGATCCCATCACCTATTTCCATACAAAGCTTCTCTGAGTGCCTTTGTCTGTCCTGGAACTCAGTCTGCAAGTCTGACATGCCTGACCCCATATTTAGGAATCCATTCCAACTTGCCCTGATTTCAGAGAGCTCAAATAACTTCTATTTTTCCTAAGACATTATATAACCTGCTATAGGAAATGTAAATGTAAGTTAACTCTATATACTACTAAATTCTACTGTGGTTTCTCAAATATTTCTAAATTTTTATGTTTTTAAATGGTTTTAAACATCTGTGGTTATAAAAGGCTATTTTAATTTAGCAAAATATTTATGTCACCCAGTTCTTCCTGTAAGCTGTAAAATGAAAATTTTCTCTAACTTTTTGTACTTTACAGGTGTAAAGCTAACCTACTTTGTTAAAACCAATTACTATCAGGCTATTGGGATTGGAGTAAAACATGAATCCGCAGCCTCTCATCTTGGATTCAATTATCCAGACAGTTTAATTAGTTATAGGTATAAAGACTTACCTAGCCACCTATGTGCTCAAACAAATAACTAAAGACACATTTTGTCTACTGATATACACTAAACACACAGCCTGCAAATACTCAAAAATCTAGAGAAAATGGAATTTAAAATGCTCCATTAAAAAGCTTTTGTAATGTAGAGACAGGCCAGCTGTTGGCACTAGCCATTTTCTCCAAGTAGACTGGTGGACACTTAAGGCAAAACTGCCTCTTATCTCCATTGCTGCAAAAAATTTTAAGTACCATGAACAAAAGGGCAGTGGAATCAAATTTTTCCCCATTGCTTGTGCCAAAGGTAGGTAAGTCTTCCAAAAGTTCCCAAAGTACAGATCTCATGCCATGAGCAGAAGGTAGATGTCCTTAAAGTCTCTGACCTCATAACTGTGGAGGAAATGGAGGTGGTTGTCCATCCTGCCAGGTAGTAAGACTCTGTTATTGTCTAATCATTAAGGTGAAATCTTATCCTTCTCAAGAACTCTGATGCTTTTCATGACTGGTAGCTTTGTCAGCTTAAAGCAGCAGCCAAGGCTCCAACAGTTCCAAAAAAAAGATTTCAGAAATGGTATTTTAAGGTTGCTACTATTTATACTGTTAAAATTAATCAATAAAGTTTTAATGAGATACTAATTCAAATCTCACAGAGTACTAAACACCATATTATGCCACTATACTATCATGACTATAACTCAAAATTAAGGTCTTTTCATTGTGCTAAAGATCTGTCTGTTGTATATATTAATTTTTTCAGCCAAGTCATTTCTAACATGAATATGCTGCTAATGTACCTAATATTTATGTTTTTCACAAACTCCAAAGATTCTTGCAAGTTCTAGGGAGCCGAATTGGACCCATCATAACAGGACAGATTCACTCCAAATAAATATTACTCAACTTCTTACTGAACTCAGGATTTCCTTCTCCTTTCTTGGGACCCTCTCAGAATCCCCTCTGCCATCTTGCAATTCACCATTAACTAGCAGGACCTAGAAAAAAACTATTTATAAACTAAACCTCATCCTCTGCTCTGCCAGAATTTGCCAGGTCTTAAAGAGATGTCAAAGTTTCGTACTGTCAGGACTGTAATGAAAGGAACAGCTACCAGGACATGGCAATACCCCAGCTTTCTCAGATCCCTCAATGATGATCAATGATACAACTCGGCATGTAGCAGCCTTGAGAACTCATCGTCCTTATGTCCTAACCTGCCTCACTTAACTCCTCATCTTTTTATTAATAAGTACAGGTGGAAATGTAATGATTCAGGCAATACCCTGGCCAGCCCCTGTCACCAAGCAAAATACACTCAGGCAGTACACTGGTCAGCCCATGCTTCCATGAGTACCAGTCTGCAGGCAGGTGTAAAGGATATCTTTACAAGTCAGACCCCTGCCCACTTATGCTATCTTTTGCTTTCTCTCTTTTGCTTTCCCCTTTGCTCTCTCTCTCTCTTGCTCTCATTTTCTCTCTCTTTTTCCTGCTTTCTGTTGGCCACCAGCTAACCTCCTCTCCCCCCCTCTCTCCCCCTTTCTCCTCTTCTTCTCCCAGTGCCTCTATCAATTTTGCTTCTCTGTCACTCCCCTTACTAAATAAACTCCACACTTAAGCTCTATTGGCCTGTTGTGTTATTCCCTTCTGTCTTGGTTACCTTCACCTGCTATGGAACTTGCTATGCTCTCCCATGTGGTCCTTTACCTTGGGACTCAACTCACTTGGGACTCTCATTACGAATCACCGCGAACCACTTCTCCAGATTTATTCTTATAACTCTTACTAAAGAACAACACTGACAGAGTTCATTAGACAAGATATTCTGCTCATCTGATTTTGAAATTTTAAAATCTGTGATGCCTTTGTCTTTATGTGTCAGTTCTGGTGCATCCTCTGGGAAATTGATTATTCAAAATCATCTAGTTTTTAAAAATTATTTAATAATGTATTAAATCTATTAATATGTAATCAGTAACCACTGGATCTCCCAGTATCCCTCATGATCTGGGCACTGCTTCTGGCACCAATCATCTTCTGTGTCCACTGCAAAGTAGCCAAACCCCTAATCAATGACCCCATCACCATCTAGGTAATCAGATAAGTAAATATTTCAATGGTCCTGCATACTTAACTTCCATAAGATAGAGCAAAACTCCAGTAATTGTCAAGGAAGTAATACTTACATAATTAAATAATGACATAATTAACTCACATGGAAGATTGGACAGCCTCCAGTAAAGAAGAACTACATCATCATCGATTTAAATAATTAATATATAATTATAAAATCTATGAAAATGAGATGGTTTTGAATACTTAAATCTCACATGGTGGAGTCAGAATGAACTCTTCCTGGAAGAGTGATATATTTAAACAAATATTTAAATAAATAATAAGATGTTCTTTTGTATTAACTCCCACAAGGTATCATGGCTGATGTAATGATCAATTTAAATAACTAACCAAGAAGTGAGATGGTTTTACATCATCAACTCCCAAATACTGACTCCAAACCTGATATATCATCCATAATGTCATCATCGTATTAAATAATTTAATTACATAATTAGATGATCTGACATACTTGATCCCACAAGGTGGAGCCAAACTACAGTGATCTTCAATTATTTAATGACCTAATTTTACAGTTAAATAAGTGTAACTTCAGATGATGTGATGCTCTGACAACTTTCTTCTCCCACACGAAGGCTTCAAATTCCAGAGACCACAGAATAAATAATCTTAGATTTTAATAATTTAATGACTAAAACATTAAACAATTGGATGGTGTTTTATACTTGACTCCTGCAACTGTGGGCAAAACTCAAGGTATCATTGATTATAAGATTTTAACAATAAAGTGAATGAATAATGAGAAAATGTCTCATAATTCACCCCTGGAAAGATAACAAAATGATCCCACCCTTGATTTAAGTGATTAAATAATAAAATATAATCCTCAATTAAGTTCAACAAGGTGAATTGAGACTACACTCTTCTTCCTCAAGTAGATAAAGATAAATTTGAATAATGAAATAATCAAATGGTTAGATGGTTTGGCACCCTTGACTCCCACAAGGTGGTACCACATTTCAGTGATCACAGATTTCTTAATGAACCAGTTTAATAATTAAATGATTAATTATTTAAATAGTTGGACTCTTTTGCATTATCCGTTTTTGTGAGGACATGCCAGACCTGATGAAGGACGCTGTCATTATTGATTTTCAAAATACCATAATTTAATAATCAGAAAATCAGACTGTCCTGCCTGTTGAACCCTGTGAGGCTTAAATTATTGTGACCAACTGAGTCTCTGCTATGGTGCTGCAGGAGCTGTGGTGATGGGCCCATACCTGAGGTAGCAGTAGTGGCTACAATGTTCGTATTCTACAAAGAGGGCAGCACCAGGAGTGTTACCTGCAGAGCTGAGAGAGTACAAAACATCGGTGTTTTGGGAAATCAACCCTGACAAGGATACAATAACATTGTAGTGCCTCTGCCTTAATTAATTTCTGTTTTGAAATTAAAACAGGTTTATATCCTATTACCTATAGGGCAACTTGATGTCATGGTGTAGATGCAAACATGGAAAGGAAGTTGGTGAGTGGATATTTGTTCCAGTACACAAAAGCACAAACTAAGAAAGAAAAAAATACACAGACTCATTTGATACAAAAATAACAGCATTGCTAACAAACACCCAGGCTCACAGAGATTCCAGGCAACAAGAATCAGGATCAAATAGCCTACTATGGACTCTAGAATAGTTATCTATTTCTCTAGGAAATGGCCTTTAATTCCCCCACCTGGCAGCATCCACCTAAACAATTAATGAACCTGTGCACAAAATCTCAAGTGTCTAAGAATAATGGCATGGGTTTAGCTTTAACGTGAGTAGAAGAGTTACCTCCTATGTACGTAGCCATTAATGCTTTGCAGGACATGTATAAGTAATACCAAAACCTACAAAGTAAATGCTATATTTGGACTTCTCCCGTTTTGTTGGCCCTTTGCAGAAGCATTGAAAATACCAGTTGCTGTTGCCTGTGATCAGTTATGATCTCACAAAGAGAAACAATCAAATACCTGCCAGTACTTGAAGCAGTACTCACCTATGACACACATTATATAGTCTTCATTACTCCATAAAGAACTCCCAACAGACTATTATGGCTGAACAAAGAAAACATGCAAGTGCCAGTGTCAGTATGCCATTGTAATTGTTTGATGAGTAGTTTGGCATAGTTCGTATACTCCAGATGTCATATATAGAGAATGTAGAAAAAACACTCAAGCTCCTTTGCCCCATGCATCAAAAATTTAATGAAATACATAAAACAAATACCACTAATCCTTCTTTGTGATCCTCCTGTGATTTCTAACCAAGACAGAGTTCAATTGTCTCATTTTGCCCTGGGTACATGGATCTCAGCCAATGTTCTTATCTGATATTACAGAAAAATACAAAAATCTGCCTACAAGTGAAGATGCCTGTTCAATTTGATTGGTGTGATTATAGTCTAGTTTAACCTGCAATTTTGATGAGAGTATTGTCTGAACTACAATCCAGACATGTCTTATTCTCTGTTAATACTTGGGAAAGGGCTAGTAATAGGTGTGTATCCTATATTTAAAATTGACTCTGAGATTTTTATCAATTACTCTGAGATGTATATTCCAACTTTCAATGCTTTTCTTTCTCTATATTAACTGGAAATATTGATTCTATTTATCTTATGGGTTGTATTAAGCAATACCTTTCATTCATCTTATTTACATAGTATGCTACAAATTGTTCCAACTGTGATTACACTGTCTCATTAAGGAAGTCCAGTGCATGAAAGGTTTTTAAGAAATATCAATCTTGGTATTTTTTCAGGGATTTGGAGGATCTGGAATAAAATTGCCCCAAAGTGTGATTAAGTCAGCTACATCATAATGTATATTTTCTTTTTGGTTAACCACAATGGCAGTGAAATGTAGACAAAGTAATCGTCTCTTATTTCACTTGTTTAAATGGAAAATTATCATGGTATGGAAGTCTCTTGCTTTGTCTCTGTTCACCCTGGTTCACACGGATAAAAAAACGCAGTCTTCTGCTCTCTGATGCTAGGTACAGAATGACAATACCAAATTCGTAATATGCAAACAAGGCTCCAACTATCCCACAAGAAAGTATTAAATATGGGCATGTGATATGCTTGTGGAAACATTGTTTCACATGTAATTCGTTTATGATATATACTGTGAAGAAGGCAGACTCTTTTCTGCTTCGGTAGAATGTTCTATATACGTTGTCCAGTCAATAACATTGGATAGTTTCCATATTACTCTGTTTAGTTTTCTTCTGGAAGAACTGTCAGTTTGTGAGATGGGGTTTTGAAGTCTCCCACTATTATTGAATGGGCTTTCATTTGTGATTTAACTTTAGTAATGTTATTTTTATAACTGTGGTTGATGTTGTATTTAGAATATAAAGGTTCAGAATTGAGATTTTATCTTCGTGGATTCATCCTGTAATGAATATGATATTTTCTTCTCAATTTATTTTTGCAAATTATATTCTGAAGCCAAATACATTGAATATTATGATAGCTTTGCCAGCTTGATTTTCATGCCCATGTGAATGGAAAATTGTTTCCCAAACTTATACAATGAGGTGGTTATTATCTTTAAAGTTGAGGTGCATTTTTTTTTATTTCATGTATATAGCAGAAGGAGATCCACTTTTCATACCCATTCCATTAGCAAGTGTCTTTTTAATAGGTATATTACATCCACTGAAATTAGAGGTTATTATTTACCTGTGATGGGAGATGTCATTCTGTATATGTTTCTCATACTAGTTAATAAATAAAGCACCGTTGGCCAATAGAAAGGAAGATAGGAGGGACTAGGAGACAAGGAGGAACAGGAAATAGTAAGCAGAGTCAGGATGGAGAGTCAAGATGGAGAGTCTGGAGAAAGCAGTATGCCGCCGGCTCCCCGGTAAGAGAAATACATAGATCAACAGAAATGGGTTAATAATTAAGGCAGAGCTAGCCGATAAGAAACAAGTAACTGGGCCAACAGCATTGTATCAAATACAGAGTCTCTGTGTATTATTTGGGGCTGGCACGGCGGCAGGACGGTGGGCGGAAAAACCATACCCCTTACAGATGGCGCCCACCTGGCTAGTAAGAACTTCCTCTTAAAATTTAACAAAAGCTTAAAAAAGGGTTTTACAAACAAAAGAACAGAGACAAGCAAGGTTTCTTGGTAGCAGCATTTTTCTCATTTGGAATCTGCTTTGCGAGAGACAAGCAGATATTTGCGTGGCTCCTTTAAGGGAAGGTTCTTGACTCAGTATAGGGGCAAAAAACCGCACGGCTTTAAAAAAACACTGCTAACAATTTATTGGTGTGTATGATAGATGGCGATGTCAGTGACTGGATCTCCAAGCTGGCAACATGCTTGCTGGATGGCAGGGTTGACCAGGGCAGTGACCACAGCTTTCATTGCTGGCAGTAAAAGTACCCGCTACCATCTTTGATCACTGTGGCAGAAACAAAGACTTTCATTTTAACAATGTTGTTGTTTTACAGATAAAGACTCATGGCCAGAAAAAGATAAAGATTTACAGTAAAGACAGATTCACATTAAGAAAAGGTGCTAAAAGTTTACAGTGTGTTTTAAAAAAATACGTAGGCTTGGAGAAAAAAAGATGAAAAGCTCAGAGAGAATGTGGTTACAGTATGCTATTTTGTTGTCTCTGCATTGTTTGACTGCTGAGAAAATAACAACAACTGATAAAGGAAATGCTGCTGGATTAATTCAATTTTTATATTTTAAAAATGCTTTGACTCCAACATTTAAGTTCAAGGACAAATTACTGGGGCAAAGGATTTCTATTTTTGTTTCCACAGAAAATGAAAAGCTGTGGATTACTTCCAGACTAATGTGGTTTGATCAAGCCAGACCCCCTGAAACAGAGTTGCTGGTGATCCAACATTCAAAACAGCTTGGACAAAGCAGCCTCACAGACTATAACCAGGATTTCTGCATCTTCTTAGGATTCCCCCATGACAGCGCCCTTTACTAGCAGGAAGTAGTTTGGAAAGAACTACACCCAAATTCCCAAATATTGTTTATAAATGTTTGTTTTCATTTAAATGGACTTGGTTATAAATGGTTAATGATCTCAACCAATATTCTTTTTAAAGGTAAAAAGGGAATTATGGTATAGATATGGATACTTTGTATTGGAATGGATTTTCATTTATTGATACAATTTAAGGTCAATTTTGTTATGTGCATATTCTCCTTTTGTTTAGGTATTGTGTTTATATAGTTCATTCAGAAACATATTGTATGATGTAGTACAGATTATAGATAATTACCTATGATAGTCAAAGCTTAGAGTTAAGTTAGTTAGGTTTTCAATATACACAGAGATGTATTTGAAATAGATTGACATTCTTCAAACCTTTCAAAGACCTACAGAATATGGTATTTAAAATGGTTTAGGGTTTTTGTGACAGTGAGACATAATTGCTCTTGGCAATACCACCTGCACCAGAAAGGAAGATGGACATTGAAGAAACTCGTTATGGAGTTAGCTTCCAGTATGGCAAGACTAGCCATTTGGACAAGATACTGCTCTTGTCTGGACTGTTTGACTTTATGCTGTATAAACTAGACATGCAGGACCCACAGAAAAGCGATTGCTGATTCAAGATGGACATTGCTATAGAGTTTCCTGCTTTGCTGGAGAGTCTGCCAGACACACTATGGCCTATGGGATGAGGATGGATTATTACAGAAGAATTTCAGGTGACTGACAAAGGCAAGATGTCTCTGTCATTTCTAGAGTTTATAGACTATCCTTCTGTGGTCTTTGAAGGAGTTGAAGACAGATAGTTATAGTTATAGTTTTCCTTAGTATTAAAGATAAGTTACTTTAGACACACAAAGATGGATAGGTGATGGAATATTTTCTTCGAATCTTGCTAAATGTTAATGGACTAAATAGTGTTAACTGTGATTCTTATTTGATAACTGTTATGTGATATATTCTGCTATATTAAGGTTAAAACCCTTCTTTTTATTTAGACAGAAAAGAGGAGATGATGGGAGATGTCATTCTGTATATGTTTCTCATACTGGTTAATAAATAAAGCACCGTTGGCCAATAGAAAGGAAGATAGGAGGGACTAGAAGAGGAAATAGTAAGGAGAGTCAGGATGGAGAGTCAAGATGGAGAGTCTTGAGAAAGCAGTATGCTGCCCGCTCCCCGGTAAGTGAAATACATAGATCAACAGAAATGGGTTAATAATTAAGGCAGAGCTAGCCGATAAGAAACAGGTAACCGGGCCAACAGCATTGTATCAAATAGAGAGTCTCTGTGTATTATTTGGGGCTGGCGTGGCGGCAGGACGAGACCGGGCGGCAGCAGGCAGAAAAACCATACTCGTTACATATCTGTTATTGGTAATTCTGTGAGCGTGAGTGTTAGCAAGCGTTCTGCCAATTTTGTCAGCGTGTTTGTTATGTATTTTTTTTATTTTCTATATTTTTCCTTCCCTCCACTCCATTCCACTCCAAACCACTCCCACTCCACATGTAGGGGGATGCCATCCAGGAGAAGCCATCTAACTATATCAAGTCATGTGGAGTAGGGACTAGGACTACTCTCCTGCCTCTAGGTTAAGGGAGCATCCCTCCATGGACAATGTTCTTGCTAGGTCCTTTTGTGCACCAGGAATACATACTGGTTTCTCTGTCTGAGGTCCCTTAGACTGCTCAGGCCTTCTAACTGAGACCCATGTTCAGGGGGTCTGAGTCAGTCCCATGCTGGATTCTCAGGAATTGGTCTGTGGTAAGATTAGCTCCTCATAGTTCAGGTCAGCTCTTTCTGTGTGTTTCTGTAGTCTGCTCTTGTCTTACCTCTCTGCATCTGGATTCCAGTAAGTCTCAGTGTTTAGTTGTGGGTGTCTGCTTCTGTTTATATCAGCTCCTAAATGAGGGCTTTATGATAGTGCATATGTTAGTCAGCAAGCTCATTATCAGGGAAGGACATTTATGGTAGCCTTTTCACTTTTGCTAACATTGTTAGTTGGGTTCAGTCTTGTAGGTCCCTGGAAATATATCTCGAGTCATTTTTCTTTTCAAACCTATAAAGGCTCTCTTATGGTCTCTTTCTCTCTCTTCTCTCATCTATCCCCTGAGTCAATCTTCTGAATCCCACATGATTTCCTCTCCTTCAATTCTCTTTCTCCTAGTTCATTCTCCACTATCTGCCCCACCCCATTCCCCATATGCTGAGGAGATCTTGTCCATTTCCCCTTTAAGTGACCTCCTATGCATCTCTTAGAATCCTCTTGTTTCCTAGTTTATCTGCTTTTGTGAATTGTAGGCTGGTGATCCTTTGCTATCATTCTATAAGCCATATATGAGTGAGTGTATACCATGTTTATCTATTTGTGACTGAGTTACCTCATTCAGGAAGGCTTCTTCAAGTTCCATCCATTTGCCTGCGAATTTCAAGATTCCATTGTGTTTTTTTTCTGCAGAGTATTATTCCATTGTGTATAAGTTGCCCATCTTCTTTATCCACTCTTCAGTGGGGAGACATCTAGGGTGCTTCCAGGTTCTTGATATTAAAAATAATGCTGCTTCGTAGATAGTGAACACATGTCTTTGTTGCATTGATGTGGATAATTTGGGTATATTCCTAAGAGGAGAATTGCTGGGTCTTGTGGTAGAATGAGTACCATTTTTCTGAGGAGATACCATAGTGGTCTCCAAAATGGCTGTATTCTTGGATTAAGTTTATTGAGTATTTATACATCAATAGTCATAAGAGATATTAGTGTGTAGTTTTCTATCTTAGTTGTGTCTTTGTGTGGCTTGGGTACCGAGCTGATTTTGGCCTCGTAAAAAGAGTTTGACTATGAACATTCTCTATGTTTCTATTGTATGGAACAATTTGAGGAGCATTTGATTATATATATATATATATATATATAATCAAGTCCATTTAAATGAAAAAAAAACATTTATAGACAATATTTGGGACATTGGGCATTGTTCTTTCCAAACTACTTCCTGCTGGTAAGGGGCGCTGTCATAGGGGATACGAAGAAGATACAGAAATCCTGGCTGTTGTCTGTAAGGCTGCTTTGTTCAGCTGTTTTGAATGTAGGATCACCTGGTACTCTGTTTCAGGCTGTTTCTGGCTTGATCAAACCAAATTAGTCTGGAAGGAATCCACATCTTTTCAATTTCTGTAGAAACAAAAATAGAAATACTTTTCCACAGTAACTTGTCCTTGAACTTAAATTTTGGAGTCAAAGCATTTTTTATTAATTTAATTTTTTATTCTACAAGTCGATCCCAGTTCCCTCTCCGTCTCTCCCTCCCTCTCTCCCTCCCTCTCTCTCTTCCTCCCTCCACCCTTCACTCCCTTTTACCCTCTCTGTCCTCTCACATGCACTCTAACCATCCTCCCTTCTCATCCCCACACCCCAATTGCATATGTAGGGGAATGCAATCCAGTTGGGGTCATGTAGGTCTGACAGGTCATGAAGAAGGGACTAGGGCTTCTCTGCTGTCTCTAGATAAAGGCAGTTATTCTTCCATGGGGGATGTGTTTGCAAAGTCCTTTTGTGCACCAGGGATACATCCTGGCTACACTGTCTGAGATCTCTTAGACTGCTCAGTCCTTCTGGCTGAGACCCATATTCAGAGCAGCCTGAGTCAGTCCCATGATGGCTTCCCAGCTAACAGTCTGGTGGCCCATTAGCTTCTCCTTGTTCAGGTAAGCTGTCTCTACGTGTTTCTGCCACCTGGTCTTGTCCTCTCCATCTGCATCTGAGTTCTACTTCAACTCAGTGTTTATGTATGGGTGTTTGCTTCTGTTTTCAACAGGCATTAGTTGAGGGCTCCATGGATAAGTTAGTTGTTGATCTCACTCTCTGGGAAGGGCATTTATGGTAGCCTTTCCACAGATGATCAAATTGTTAGTTGGGGGCAGTCTTGTAGTTCTCTAGACCTTTCTTTGTGTTCAATTTTATCTTCAAACCAATATTGGCTCCCTCTTTTTTGTTCTCTCTCTCTCCCCCTCTGTCTGTCTCTGGCTCTGGCTCTCTGTCTCTCTGTCTCTCTCTCTCTCTCTCTCTCTCTCTCTCTCTCTCTCTCTCTCTCTTCCCTGTCGTCTGTTCCTAAACAGGCTCAATCTTCCTGGTCGCACATGTTTTCCTTTCCTCCCCATCGTTTTCTCCCACTTCTCTCTCCATTTGCTGCCCCTCCCACTTCCCCTGAGCTCTGGGGAACTTGTCCCTTACCAGTTCTGTGAGGGACTTTATATGAATCACTTATAATACACCTTGTATCCTAGTTCCTTTGAGAAGCATTTGTATACTCTCTTCCTTGAAAGTTTGGTAGATTCTGCTCTAAAGCTGTCTGTTTTGCTTGGTTGCTTGGAAGGCTTCTGAAGACTGCTCCTATTTCATTAGGGTTATAGGTTTATTTAAGTTGTTTATCTCTTCTTGATTTAATTTTTGTAAGTGGCAGTTATCCAGAAATTGTCCATTTCTTTTGAATTTTCTTATTTTTGGGAGTACAGGTTTCAAAATATGACCTGATATTTACTTATGTTTCCTCATTTTCCGTTGTCATATCCCCCTTTTCCCTTCTAATTTTGTTTATTTACATGAGCTCTCTTTTCTTTTTGCTTAATTTTGATAAGGATTTGTGTATTTTGTTGATTGCCTTGAAAACTCAACTTTTTGTTACATTGATTTTTGTATTGTTTCCTAGTTTCTACTTCATTGATTTCAGCCCTTAAATTGATTAGTTCCTGCCTGCCTTCTACTTATCTGGTGTGAGTTTGCTTCCTTTTGTTCTAAGGTTTTCAGTTGTGTTGTTACTTCTTTAATGTGACTATCTGTTTTCATATCAGCACTTAGTGCAATGAACATTCCTTGTAGCACTGCTTTCAAAGTGACCCATAAGTATAGGTATGTTATGTAAAAATTCTTGTTTAATTCTAGGATTTTTTTAATTTCTTTATTTCTTCCTTGGCGGAGAAAGGGTCTCTTTCTTTCTCTATGCTACTCCCCAGTTGGGTTTAGGTGGGTCAGAATTTTGGTGTCTATAGCTCTGCTTGGTCTAAGCTCTCTAGAAGGTTTCACCTCAGGCAGGGTCCTGGTGATTGTGGTCAAAGATCAGGGTCCAGCAGAGACCCTTGGGTATAAGACTGGTGATGGTGGTCAATGCTCCAGCAGGCAGGGATTCTAGATGGTTCAAAGTAGATAGGGAGATCTCCGGCAAGATCCTGGAACTCTGGGAGAGGACCCACATTGGGGCTCAGTCATCAGGCAGGTGAGGATGTAAGGTGGTCCAATGTATATAGGTGGGTCTGCTATTCTCAGGGTAGTTCAATAAAGTTCCCTGAGCTTGGTCAGATTGTTGGATCCGCCCTCTGTTCTATTGCTCAACCAGAGCATTGGGACAGTGGGAAGGGTATGGCACATGGTGTGGGTAGGGCAGACTCTTCGTTGATCAGGGTGCATTAGATCATCAGGAGTACTCTCACTGGGAACAAGACACAGGGTGATATTCAGGACTAATCCAGGGAGTTCCCAGGGAAGGGTGTGGGAGGATTCAATTCAAATGGATCCCCTGCTCACCTCCAGCAGTGGCCTGGTGATGCAGGTCAAAGATCCGGCTGGCTTGGGCTCAGGATGGTCCCACGTGGATAGGAGGATCTCTGGATGGTTGTGGAACTCTTGAGCAGTGGCAAAACAGTGGATGTCAAATATCCACCAGGCAGGGATTAAGGAAGATCCTCTGCAGCAGAGGCCCGGCGATGGAGGACAATGATCAGGTAGGCAGGGACTCAGGATAGACATGCTGGGATAGGCGCGTATTTGCCCTGGTCCTAGACTCTAGAAGAGGATCATTGGGGGTCAGAGATCAGGTAGGCATGGATTCAATTTGGTCCTGCATGAGTGATTGGGTTTAGTGTGCTTAGAGAAGCTCAGAGTGGGAGGAGAGCAAGCACTTTGTGTAGATGTGGTGGGTGTTTATCAGAATGCCAGGATTATGCTTGCTGGGTACAGGACTCAGGGGTGAATCAAGATTTGGGACCAATCCAGGGAGATCCCAGGGAAAGGTATTGGGGGGTTCAAAGTGATCTGGACCCATACACACCTCAAGCAGAGGCCCGGTGATGGCGGTCCCAACATATAATTTTCTACATAAGATATTCAAATGCCTGATAGACCCTTAAGGAATTACACAATATACTTTGACTGCACCTAAAACAAATAAAAACAACTCTGAGATTTCATTCTACACCTAACACAATGGTTAAAATCAACAATGTTGAAGCTAATGGTTGAGAGTATTGGACTAAGAGGGACACTTCTCCATTGGTGATGGAAGTACATAGTTGTACAGCCAACTTCGAAAGTAGTTTGACAGGAAATTCAGAATCAATCTCCCTCAAGACCCAGCATTACCATTCTAGCGCATATACCCAAATGGTTAAAGAATGGTTTTGCTAGAATATTTGTTTAACATTTGTTCAGAGAAAAATTACTTGTAACTGCCAGAACATGAAAACACATAAGAATGGCTAAATAAAATATTGAACATTCACACAATGAAGTAATACTACTCAGCTATACATATTGAGGATCCCTGAGGTCCACCCTTGTTGTCGTCTCACATTCCAGGAAAGAGGACAGACAGCAAGCACATAAGGCTGGCTAAAAAGATCTGAGGTTGAAAGGAAATGAATCAAAACACACATGTTCCTCTCATGGCTCTTTTTTCTTTAAAAATGTTCCTCTAAAGTTCTTTTCAAAAGTTTCTCTCCAAAGCATCTCTCCATGAATTCTCTCAAAAACAGCTCTCTCTTAATGTTGTCTTCAGAAGTTCATTTTTAATCCATTAGTTTTCCAGTGTATGTACTAACACAGATACAATTAACAATTCTCTGGCAGTAGAAAATGATACACGCCATGCATACCTCCCAGAATCAGGAAAACAGATAACATCTTGACAAATGTGGGATGTCTCCTATATCAGAGGACACATGACTTGTAAATATCTGGATACATCTAAGATTTTTAATTCCTAAGTATAGAGATCTAATTCTTAGGGGAGGAACACACCAACAACACTCTTGAACAGCTTTTTCACACACTATACCCTGATGCTTAGCATTGCTGAAAGGCCAAATTTCATTAATTTTTTTTCATAGGATGGTTAGGATAACTCTGACTTTCACTAATGGAGAAGGACCTTCACTAGTGTTAGATATTGAAATATTCAAAGATAAAACTGCATTTCAGTTATTCCCTTCTTGTGGATCTAATGAAACAGCCAAAGAAAATTCTACTAGGTATGTAAAGAAACAATTATGATCTCAAATTCCCAATCTAATGATATCAACAATGCTAAAATTATCTCCAGCACTCATGACTCCACATTACAACTTCATTTCCTTTTTCCTAAAGACAGAAAGCTAAATGTCAATTGTAACTGATTTTATTTCTCCTACTCCATAAATAAATGCCACATATGCAGTAAAGCTAACATACAATTGAAGGCAGCACCATAAAATTCTGGAGATTGATGAGCACTTGAGTGTATTGCAGATATTGCAGCTATCATGTTATAAGAATAAAGACAGCACCACTGTTGTGCCTATGACTTACTCAAATGATTGCCACTCAAATTAAAATGTTATCTTCATCTAAATATTTAAGGGAATTGAATTCATGGACAAATTAGAATGAGTAAAAAATAACTGAATAATTCACAAAGTACACATGCTCAGACATGTACATAGAGACAAACATAGACATACACAAACATAGGATCAATGACAGTCACTACCAGAAACATAAATGACATAGATGTTCAAATAGATTCCAAACCACAAGAAACAAAAGCCAATAGTTTAATCTTAATAGCACTCCACCCTAAGAAATGAAGCTACAGTGGACACTTCATTATTATTGTTGATATATTTGGGAAATTCAAACATCTTTATTACAGACTATCATCCTATTCTCCCTCATTTTCAAGCAGAAAATGAGGAAATACTTTGTGGCTATCAACTGGTATCCATGCTATCTTCATCCTGTGAGTTCACACAATGAGGTAGATATGTATTTCCACTGGCAGCTCAACTTTTTAATTTTCAGACAAAGGCCTTATCTTCATAAAAACAAGTGTTGATATCTATCTTGGCAAAATAGATTGCATTTATCAGTAGTACTTGGATTATAACCTGTGTTTATTTGGAGAGGAGTTGTAATAAAAACAGTGCCTTATCATTTCAAGAAACAAATCACTCTGAGATGTTTCATATAAACTTTATGCTTTGTTTCTCCTCTTTTATCAAACATAGAAGAATGAATGATTCATTGAAATTTCATGGCGTTTCTGAAGCCAACACCTATGATTGAAAGCAGTTATTATATATACTAACAAATATTTCATTTGTGATCAATACAACATGTTCTCAAAGAAGATCGCCTTGCTTTGGAAAAGGATGACTGTAAGGTTATCTCAACTTTTACCCTGAATGATATACAGGGGTTTTAAATAAGTGGGGATGGAACTTAACAATTGAAACTGACTCAGGAATTAAACTATGCATGTTTGATACAAGCCACAAAGTATCTGAACCCTGAACACACTAATCTCGTCGTATTTTATGGCATTTAAAACAGTATTTCATCTTGGAACAGTAGTCTCTGCTTCTGCAATTTTTTGTTCACACACACACACACACACACACACATATATTTAATTATTTATTTATTTATTTATTTTCAAAACAGTCATATATTCCATACCGATTCCTATTTGCTCTCCCTTTTCCTTCCCATTCCCTTCCCATTTAATTTCTTTAAAACAGTTCTCTGCTTCTTGGATCTACAAATCCACTAGCCAAAACACATATAAAATTTTATTATCTATTTAAAATCTCTAAAACCATGCATTAATTATGTGTATTTGAATTCCTTCCAGAAACATTGTATACTATGTAGTTTTCCAAGAGCTTAATCTGTATCAGGACTAATGTTGGCTTTAAAAATGAAAAAAATGAATGAAAAAGAGACATGAATCAAGAAAAAGGAAATAAGGAATAAATGAACACTACAAGAAAATCAGATGAAAATAGAACTGAAAACAAGTAGGAAGGAATAATACAGGATACAGAATGGACAATTTGTAGACAGGTAAGACAGAGAAACAAGGAAGTAACAAATGTAGAAAGGATGGAAAGATAAGGTACTAACTAGTAGTAAATTATGGTTGTTTGTTATTATAAATTGGCATTATAGAGGTAAAAGCAATAAAGGAAAAAAATGTATGAATGTGCACTGAAAATAATACAGGTGTTTTTATACTAACATGAGGACGATTTTATTGTATTATTATTTCATCTTAAAAAAGAAGTAAGGATAATAATTTATATGAACATAGTCTCTTACTAAGGGATGACTCTGTCTTCCAATGTCATCATTCATGACTTTCTCATAGAAATTTGTGTATGATTATGGTGTGCATGGTTTTCCTCTAGTACACTTGGGCATGTCTACTGTCAGATTTCCCAACTCTCATTTATCCTGTAGTAGTAGTAATGTTTTGTTAATGAGGAGACTCTAAGCATGGGTAAATAGGAGGATTTGAAGTCCACATAGAGCTGTGAGGGATAGTAAAAGCGCTTCTATTTCAGAAGGGCTTATAATTCTATTTATGTTCCTTATCTATTCTTGATTAGAATTTGGTAAGTGATAACAATCCAGAAATTTTTCCATTTCCATTAGACTTTTGAATTTTGCATGGTACGTTTTTCAAAGAATGACTTGAATATTCTCTGGATTTCCTCAGGGTTTGTTGTTATATTCCCATTCGTTTCTGATTTTCCTGATTTGTATATTCTCTTTCTCTGCTTTTTAGTTTCCTTAATGTTTGTATATCTTAGTTATTTTTTTTGAAGACCCAACTCTTTGTTGTATTCATTCCTTGTATTGGTTTCCATTTTTGTACTTTATTGATTTCAACCAGTAATTGATTATTTCTTGGCAATTATTCTTCTGGGCTAAATTTGCTTCTTTTTGTTCTATGTCTTTCTGTTGTACTGTTAATTCTCTAATGTGACTACATTCTTTTTTCTTCATGTGGGCACTTATTGCAATGAACTTTCATAATTGCACAGCTTTCAAAGTGTCCTAAAGGTTTAGGTATGTCTTGTCTTCATGTTGAATTCTAATAAATTTCTTCATTTCTTTCTTGACTTGGGAATGTTGCAATTGCTCATTGTTCAGTTTCCAGGAGTTTGTATGGTATCTACAATTTGTGTTCTTGTTTAATTCCAACTTTAATGTGTGGTGATATGATAAGATACAGTGGGCTATTCAATTTTTTAAAATACCTTGGGATTTGTTATGTTTCTTCATATGTAATAGATTTTAGAGAATGTTCCATAAAATAATCTATAGTCTTTTATGTTTGGTTGGAATGTTCTATAGATGTCTTTTAAACCCAATTCAGACATAACTTCTGTTAGTTCTTTTGTTTCTTTGTTAAGTTTATGACTGGTAGTCCTGTCAAGCAAAGAATGGAGAGTTGAAGTCTTCCACTATAAGTTTGTGAAGTTTTATGTGAGCTGTGAGTTGTACTAGTATTTCTTTTATGAATGTGGATGCCTTAGTATTTTGAAAACAGATGTTCAGAATTAAGACTTTATGCTTATGGATTTCTCCTGTGATGAATACAAAGTTAGCAGCTTCATATCGTTTGATTGATTTTGGATTCAAGTTTAACTTGTTAGCTATTAGGATAGCCATACCTTCTTGATACTTGGGCCTATTTGATTGAAAGATCTTCTCTCAGCCCTTTACCCTGAGGTAATGTCTATCTTTGAAGCTTAGATGTGTTTCTTGAATGCAGCAGAAGGATGTATTCTGTCTTTGTATCCACTCTCTTAGCCTGTGTCTTTTTATAGGCAAGTTAAGACCATTACTGTTGAGGGAAAGTAAGGACCATTGATTGTTAATGCTTGTTTGTTTTAGATTTGTTGCTGGCGGTGGTATTGTCAATATATTTGCCCTGTTTTGCCCTTGGGGTCTGGTGAAAGACTTCTCTATTGCCTATGTCTTTGTGAGCAAAATTAACTTCCATGGGTTGGAGTTTTCATTGCAGAACTTTCTTTAGGGCTGGATTTGCAGATAATGTATTGTGAAAATCTGGATTTGTCATTAAATATATTGCTTTCTGCGTCTATAGTGATTGAGAGTTTTCTGTTTATATTAGTCTTGCTGGCATCCATGTACTTTTAGAACATTTATACAAGACCTTCTCATCTTGAGAGCTTCCAAGGAGAAGTCAGGTGTAACTTGCATAGGTCTGCTTTTAACAACAACAACAACAATATGCAGAATAATTGTTAATACTGAATCAGTTGAGCTATCATGATAGTTCAGGTCAAGAGCATTTCTTGTTCTCCCAGAGAACTGGAGTTCTATTTCATACCCCAAACTCTGGTGGTTTTGCCAAACTGTAATCACAGCTCCTAGAGACTAAGATTACAATTGATCTACATGGGCAAATGCATATATGTGTGCATACATACACATATTTTAAAATATCAAAATATGTAAATATATATTTTTTGAGGCAGGGTTTTTCTTTCTAACCCACATACTCTGTCTCCAGAGTGCTAAGATTAAAAGCATGAATCGCCACTGCGCCCCTAAATTCTTTTCTATGTGCATTTCTTCTCCTAAATATTAAAAAGAAATCCCCAAATTATGTAACTTATCTATAACTCCAGAGTACAATGATTAAGCATCTTTGGTAAGACTAGAGATCACTGCTGCCCTTCCTCTGTAATACCTAGTTTAAAAACAAGGCAATCAGTGATGTCTGGTGTCTCAAGCTTGAACAACATGCAACCAAGAGTCAGGAGTCTAAAGTAGGGAGATAGCCAGAGTCTGAGGGTATTCTAGGCAACATATTAAGACTCTATCTCTAAAAAAACAAAAACAAAAACAAAAAAAATATAATGAAAGGTAAAGTCACACACTGTTCTCACCCAGCACGTAGGAGGTAGAGGCAGGAGAATCAGGATGGCATGATCCTCTTTTGGTACATAGAGAGCTCAATATGAATGTTCAATACATGAAATCTTGTGTAAGGAAGGAATGTGCCCAAAGACTGACAAAAACCTGCACACAAAAACAGCAAAAAAATAAGGCTTATCATGTTTGTTAGCGATATGTCACCAAAGCTTATTTTGGGTAGTATTTTTTGGACTGAAATAAAACAAAAAACAAACTAAAAACTTGCAATAGAGGTGTGGCGTATTTACTCTATTTTCTTCTTTTTCATAGCAATCCCAGTTCAAAATCCTTCCCTCCCAGATCCCCAATAACCATTCCAATATCATGCCCCACTACACAGGGAGGGTGACACATCCCAGGAAAAAGCATCAAAATCTGTCATGTTATTTAGAGTAGGGTCTAGGCCCTCCTTCCTGCCTCTAGGCTAAAGGAGTATCCCACCATGGGTAATGAGTACATACACTCATTTTGTGCACCAGGAATACCTTCTCATGTATGTCAGAGGACATCCATCTGAGACCTGAGATCAGGAGCTCTGAGTGACACAACTGCTGGTGACACAACTATCAGTATAGGGGTCCATGAGCTTGTTCATATCTGATGTCTCTCTGGGTTTCTGTACACTGGTCTTAAACCCATTTCTTACCACTCTTCCCTATCTGCAAATGGATTCCAGTAATTTGGCTCAGGGTTTAGCTGTTGGTTTCTGTTCCTGTTTCCATGAGCTATTAGATGAGGGCTCTATGATAACATATAAATTAGTTATCAATCTCTTTATTAAGGGAGGATATATAAGGTAGCCTTTGCAATGTTGCACGCATTGTTAATTGGGGTTATGCTCATAGGTCTGGAGGTCTCTAGGTCTCTAGAGTCAGTTTTCTCTTCAAACCTATAATGGCTCACTCTTTTATGGTATGTCTCTTCATCTTTTTCTCTCGTCTATTCCTCCACTGACTCAATCGTCCTAGTGCTGTATGGTTTCCTTTCTTCCCATTCTCTTTCTGGAAGCTCCCTCTCCACTTACTGACCCACCCTCCAATATGCACAGGAGATCTTGTTCCTTTCCCATACTGGGAGGGACCTTTTATGAATGTCTTAGATTGCACATTTTATCCTACTTTCTGTGGTGGTGTAAATTACAGGATAGTGATCCTTTGCTGCATATGAGTACATACATAGCATGTTTCTCTTTTTTTACTGGATTATATGATTCAGGATTGTAGAAGGTGTGGCAAAGGCAGACACTGGATAAATGAGTGTAGATTGACCAGAGACAAGCAAGGAATCCCTTTACCATCGGGAACCTCCTTGGGGGTGGGGCTCTCGAAGGCCCCCACATCACAGGTGGTCCGAACATTCCCAGTCACAGTGGATGACAATCTCCCACAGGACAATTAGAAAATTCTGTGCCTATTATAAAAACTCTATTCCGGATGACAAACTAGTGATGGAATTTGTATCAAACATGACAGAAGGAAATAAAAAAAACGTATAATTTGGCAAACCGCTATAAATAGTCATAGGCCTAGATTGATAGTTAAGATGAATAATAGTGTTTGACGGTCTCCTAGACACAGGGGCAGATGTAACTATCATATCAAATAAATCTTGGCCTTGGCCTCGAAGATGTCCCCTGCATGAGGTAAATGTTCAATTATTAAGGATTGGAACCCTGTCTCAGATAAAAACCAAGCACGAGATGGATTGAATGTATAGGACCAGAAGGACAGAGAATAATGTTGAGACCATATGTGGCTGAAGTAGTGATAAATTTATGGGGCATGATCTATTACAGCAATGGAATACACAGATTAACATTCCTCCAGTATTAGATAGGAACCATAAACGACCTCATGATTGTGGAAAAAAATATTATAAAGTACTATAAAAGAGAGATAACAAATATCCAGGCTGTACAAAAACAGAATACAAGTGCTGCAAAAACAGAGGAACCAAAAGCTCTATCTTTAAAATGGCTAACAAAGGAACTTGTCCGGGTAGGACATTGTCCTATGACCTTTGAGAAGTTAGAAGCATGAGAATGCCTGGTTCAGGGACAGCTAAATCCTGGACATATCGAGGAATCAACCAGCCTTTGGAATTCTCCTGTATTGGTGATCAAAAAGAAATCTGGTAAATGGAGAATGCTTACAGACCTGAGAGCCATCAATAAAGTTATCCAGCCAATGGGCTCTCTACAGCCTAGAATTCCCTGGCCTTCTTTGATACCCAAAGAATGGCCTATTATAGTTATTGATTTAAAGGATTGCTTCTTTACTATACCTTTACAAGAACAAGATAAAGAGAAATTTGCCTTCACGGTACCTAATTACAATAATTCTCAACCGGGGAAGAGATATCAATGGAAGATTTTGCCACAGGGAATGCTAAATAGCGCCACCCTGTTCCAATATTTTGTACAAAAACTGCTAGAAATAATTCGCAAACAGTTTCCACAATCCATAATCTATCATTACATGGATGATATAGTGTTAGCTGACCCTAAAGGAGAAATATTACAAAAAAATGTTTGAGAAAGTAAAGGAAGTTTTACGTCACTGGGGATTACAAATTATACCTGAAAAAATACAAAACGGAGAGTCTATCAACTACTAAGGATATAAAATAGGTCTACAGAAAATTAGACCACAAAAAGTACAGATCAGAAGAGATCGATACCAGACTCTTAATGACCTTCAAAAATTACTAGGAGAGATTTCTCAACTGCAAACCATTATTGGAGTAGAAGGGCATGATTTGAAAAATCTGAAAATGGCCCTAAATGTAGATTAGAATTTCAGCTGAAGGTGAGAAGGAATTAGAATGGGTAGAAAAGCGGATAATAGAAGCACATGTGGACCGTGTGGATCCAAAACTAGACTGTATTCTGGTTATATTACCATCTAGAGAATATCCTTAGGGAATTTTGATTCAGAGAGAAGATATCATATTAGAATGGATATTCCTACCACATAAACAGAATAAAAAAAAAACTAAAAACATATATAGAAAAGATCTCTGACTTGATTATAAAAGGTAAATTAAAACATTCTCAGCTAATAGGAAGGGACCCAGCACAAATTATATAGTACCTTTAACTAATGATGAAATTTCCTCCTTATGGAAAGATGACGAATAGTAGCAGAGAGCTTGCAGTATATTTTTGGGAATGATTAGCAACAACTATCCCAAAACTGAGAGAATCAAATTAATAAAGAAAACGATTTGGATCCTTCCACGCATTGTAAGAAAAACACCTATTTCTGGAGTTCATACATTCTACACTGATGTAAACAAATCAAGCAAGGCAAGATATAAATAAGGAAAAAATAGCAAAGTGGTTCAAAGCCCTTACAATTCTGTACAAATGGCAGAATTGTATGCCATTCTCATGGAGCAATCATCGTCCCATTTCAGCAGGAAGTAACCTTAAGATAGCGACTCTCCCTTTCCCTACCCTTGGAATTTTGGGATAATAGTCATCATGTTTGGGTTGGTTTTAGTAACTTGGGTTTGGGTATGGAAGGTGATGCTTACACTCGGGTTTATCTTTTAGACAGTAATAGGAAATGGTTGGGAAAGGTATGGTTAAATGGGATATAGGTAGATTAGCCTATTTTCTTTTGAATTTGAGTAAGAATGAAATAGTATTTTACAGCTTACATTGTTGTGTATTCTTATGTGGTAAGCTATGTAAAATTAAGTTTATATTTTGTTATATTGTGTGAAATCTTTCCACTTACGATGTTTTATGCACATTATTTTTTACCATATTCTATGTATGTATACTTTTCTTGTATTCAAGACATTTTGTATATTGATACAATTTGGGATATTTATCATGCTGCCCTTTATAGTTCTACCTCTTGTCTTGACATTTTTTACTCTACCTCTATTTTAGGGATTTATATGTATGTATATGTATATAGTTATATTGTTTAAGCATTTGTTCCTGCTTTACTCACGGAAGTTTTAATCAGTTTTTTAGCTCAGTTCCTGAGTATTACAGATTATCTTCACTCATGTTTCCTGTACCTATGAGGTTAGTCAAATAAAGATGCTTAATCTTCATTCACTTCATAGACATGCAGAACATGGCATTTAAATGTTTCAATGTTAGTACTCTGTTGACATGAGACACTGTTGCTCCTGACAGCACCGTGCACTTTCCCAAAAATATGTTGGACACTTTTGTTGCTCCTGCTGGAGTTCATTCTTGCCTCAGCTATTGACCTTTTGGGCAAGAACTGCCCCCACCTTGAACACTGATTTGAACATGCAGTCCTATGTGCTTGCCCTAGAAAAATATAGAAGACTGATTGACCTTGACAAGTCAGGGTAAGACAGCCATTCTACCTCCCTGATGTTGTTATGGTCTGTCAAATTCTCTTGGCCTTAGCCAAAACTGGGTGTACCAATGTTGCTCTCAGACCTAGGGTGACTGTTGAGGTATCTTGCTTTTTCAGTCCTTTCTGCACTTTTTGGATGTTGTCCATCCGCACTTCCTGTCTACTCTAATATTGTTATTTTCCTTCTCAGGTCTTGATGAGGTTGAAGATTAAACTATCACAACTATTATTCTCTCTTCCTAGTTTGTTATATTAGGCACTAGAATTACGTATTCCAGCTTAGGAAAACTCTATTGTAAACTCCATTATGCCTTCACCCTAGGACTAGATATGTAGGTCATTTTGTTCTCGATTTTCCTTTTCTTAGAGCACACATGTTATTCACTCTTTTATATATAGTTTTGTATGAAGCCTAAAACTTTTCTTTAGACTAAAAGGGGAATTGTAGTGAGATAGTCCTTCTGTAGCACTGACCATGCCCATTGGGGGGTGGAGACATGGGCAGAAGTGACCTGTGGAAGGAGGTTGGAGGAAGAGCCGGGACATGTCCTCTTGCTAGCAGGACTCAGACAGGAGAGCATCCAGTGGAAATTGCTGGTGTTCATCTGTCTAGGCTGTAAGTTATTTTTCCCTGAATAAACATCTATTCATCCTATTTGTTTATCCTGATCCTTATTTAACCGCAATAGGCTTTGACCATTCCTTTATCCACTTCCTATTTTGTGTGTACCCTAGGACCTCTCCTTTACATACTTCCTATTCTCTATGTGATCTGTGACCATTCCTTTACACACTCCCTTTTCCCTGTGTGACCTGTGACCTGGACTTAACATATTTACTTTTCACTGTGTGACCTGTAACTGCTCCTTTACAGATTTCATGTTCCAAGTTTAACCTGTGACATCTCCTTTACCCTCTTCTGGTTCTCTGTGTGATCTGTGACATCTCCTTAACCACTTCTGGTTCTCCCTGTGACCTGAGAATTCTCTTTTACCCACTTCATTTCACCTGTCTGAACAATGACCTCTTACTTACCCACTTCCTTTACAAAGGGATGATTTACATCTCTCCTTTCCTGTTCAATTTGGTAACTGTGACTCCAAATTTACTCACTTCCTGTTCTCTTGTGACCTGCGACATATTGTTTACCCATTTCTGGCTCTCAGTGTGACTTCTGACCTCAATTTTACCCACTTCCTGTTCCTTGTGTGACCTAAGACCACTCCTTTAACACTTTGAAGTTCCTGTGTGAACTGTGACATCTCATTTACTCATTTATTGTCCATTGTGTGACCTGTGATCTTTCGTTTCCTCAGGGATGATATATCTCACTTTAAGTTCTGATAATGACCTGTGAACTCTCCTTTACACACTTCCTGTTTCCCAGTTTTACCAGTGACCTCTCCTGTTCCCTGTGTGAACTGTGACATCTCCTTTACCCCACCATGTCCACTATGTGACCTATGAACTTTCATTTCCTCGTGGATGATGCATATCTCTAATTTCTGTTCCCTAGTGTGATGGGTGACATTTTCTTTGCATACTTCCTGTTCCCTGTGTGACCTGTAACCTCTCTTTTACCTATTTCCAGTTCTGTGTCTTGCCTATATCACTCTTTTATACACTTACTGTTCCCTGTGTGATCTGTGACCTTCCTTCATACACTTCATTTCCCCTGTGTCAATTGTAACCTCTCCTTTACCCACTTCCTGTTCCTGTGTGAATTGTGACCCTTCTTTTGCACACTTCCGGTATACATGGTGACAATCCCCAAACTCTCTGGTGACTGACACCCAAATGATGTCTCCCCACAGTCAGGCATGCGGGTATGGATATTCCCCTGGGTCCTTTTGAAACCCCTCCCCTTCCACCCCTTAATGTAAGCCCATCTGGTCTGCTTTAATGCAGATCTGAGCTGGCAAGGCAAAGGCAAGTGAAAGGACAAAGGGAAGGTAAAGCCTTGTTGAAGCTGAATTTATAAATGCTAATGTATAAAGAAAATAGCAACTGAGAGACACTGTATTTTTGTAAACACTGAATTAGTTAAATCAACATATATATTTTTAAATTGTGTTACTTCCATAATGCACTTCAAAAATAATGCACTGTTGTGGGTTATGTTTTTGTTTCCACAGAAAAGAGTAATTATAGCACTCTTCAAAACCTAGTGAAGATAACACTTGAATTGGAAAATTCCTGAAAATCTTGGATACAAACATCAAAAAGTAAACCAAGAAATACTACACTATAGGTAACATATATATTAAATACTCAAAAATGCAAACAGTTCTGAGAATTTATGAGACATAACAAAAAAAAATCTCTGGTTGGTTACAGAGCCCTCAAGAGAATGAGGGACACTTAATGTTTTCCCATATAAATTTTATACCTGTACTATTGCATTTTAGCTTATATTTAGGCTAACATATATGATGATATCTTTCTTGTGCAAGTAAAGTCTGTCTAAATGTCAAAGAATGGAGCTGGCCACTACCTAGCCATTGAGGTCTGGAGATCTATACAGAGAGACAGGTAGTGAAGTACCTTATATAAGCAGGGAAAAATAGGAACTCACACTTGTCTGCTGAGACAATAATGAGGTAATGTGTGACAGTGCCTTGCTCATTTTCTTTGATATCTCAGCATTTTCTTCTATATCTGATGATGGGTTTTTATTACTTAGGCCAATTAATAATTTCATTGACAGACATAGTGGTAAAATTTTATAAATGTGGAGATAAAAATACAGGGAAATGGGATATTCATTCATTATCTGCAGTTGGTAAAGTGACATGGATCCAGAGTTTGGATAATAGCATATCAATTATCTTTCTCACCTGCCACATTAACAAATGATAATTAATACATCAAGCACTGCCCCATCTAAGGAATGTCTTAATCTAGGATAGAGCAAAATACAGCTGGGGGAGATAACTTTAAATGTAATAATGCCAAATGTTATTCAACTATACTCATAGAATGCCCACCGCAGTAGTCAACAGAGAGGCTTTATCCAGCACCAAGTAGAAACAGATTCAGAACCAAAGGAAAAAAATTAGGCTGTCCTCAGGGAATCATGCTTAAGAGAGAGTGAAAGAATTGTACAAAACATTGGCAAGGATGTCAAAACATAAACCTCAGAATCCACTAATCGATTCTTAGCAGCTTGAAGATTATCACACAGCATCTTCGCAAATGATGGCAAAATGGCTTTCTATATAGTGACCTTGATAGTTTTCCAAGGAATTTGATCAAGTTACAGAAAACATTTAAATTCCAGCAAATTAACGATGAGTCAGTGATATCAAAATGCAAATTTTTCAGCTGGACAAAGAGGCAATGAAACATGATACATGAAACATTTCATATCCCTGCACTTTGAAACAGAATTCTATCTTCTCATGGAACTTAACATGCTAATGGTAAACATAAATAAATAAAGACAAAGTCTTTTACTCCTTTAGCTACACATATATTGGGGAAAAAACATATGCCTAATATGCAAGTAAATTTACAGTGCTTCCAACACCTTGTATTGATAATAGATTTTTAGTTTGCTTAGCAAAAAAATTGCATGATATTAAGTTGCTCTATGGACTCAAGCTACATGTCTCTAAAAGGTACACATTTAGCAATGAAGAAATGAATACAGAAGGTAATGAAGAAAAAGGAAAGATGGAAAAGAAGGAAGACAAATGAAACATGATAAAATAAGAATTGAAAATGGGTAAGAGGTAAAATGTAAGATAAAGAATATGAGGTGGATAGTTAACCGGGACCTTAGCAAAGAAGAGAGAAGGAAAGAGTGGTAAAACAAGAGAAGGATTGATACCGCAGAAGGTAGTATTTATTTAGTTAGTGGTACATATACATACATTACATTTTGCAATAACAACTAATAACAACATAGGTCATGAATGAGAAAGCAAAGGAATATAGTTGATTTCATAGACATATACAGAGATATTTAATTGCATTTAATGTAAAAAGAAGAATAGTAATACTATGTAATGTTTGATTCCCTTTACAAGACTACCTCTCCATATCTCAGAATTCCCCAGTTTCTAATATACCTCTTTATACTTGAAGCCTCCTGGAATTTCCAGATGCAGTATGGAAAACCTGCTGTGAGATTTATCATCTCTTGTTTAGAGTCACATACTGGGAAAAATATGTGAATATACTGAAGGACATAGCAAGTGAGGGAGAGACTGAAAATAACCCCTTCCCTAAAATATGCAGGCAGAAAAAGAAACTGTAGGCAACTAATAATTATCTGAGTTTATTTTTACATGTAATGAAATAGGTTCAAAATTGATTTTGTGAAGTTGGTTAAGAGCCAAGAATGTTAGATATATCATATTTTTTTTTAGAGACAGGGTTTCTCTGTATTGCTTTGAAACCTGTCCTGGAACTAGCTCTTTAGAACTTGCTGTCCTCAAACTCAAAGAAATCTACCTGTGTCTGCCTCCTGAGGGCCAGAAATAAAGGCATGTGCTACCAATGCAAGGGTGATATATTAAGTTATTATTATTATTTGTGGTCTGTATTGAAATCCAATTTGTAGACAAGGGAAGGAGAGTCAGCTTTTAAGATACTTTTACAGTTTAGAAACAAAAGTAATTTGGTTACAACAGTACAATATCCCGTTCCTTGTTTATAAGTTGGTATTTGTATAAATCAAAGAGATTTCTTCATAGAAATCAGAGGAATTTTTAAGTTTAACATTTACAACATACAAGTTTACCTACTAAAGTTTAGCTAAACAGTATATCTCACAATAGATTAGTATGCAGAATTCATTCAAGATGCTAAAATTTTGGATGGAGATTAGATTTGATATAGAGTAACTTCGAGTATAGACGTTGTCCTTTTAACATGTAAATAAAGGCAGTTGCCCACAGAGTATACATACTTAAAAGCCCTGGCAAACAGTAGGTTTTCATATCATGAACACTTTAAATATTTAAAATGGAAGGCAGCTGAATTAGAAATTACTTTTACCAATAATAATGTCTATAGATGTAATAAAATAATGCATAATAAAATAGATGCATAAAATAATATAATTGAAATTTTTAAAATATATTTCATTAACAGTCAGTTATATGTATTTTTAAAATACAGCTTATACTTTAGTACAATTTTTCAATTAATACCTCATATATAATTTATGTTTGAAGTAAGTTCTTTCTTTATATGTATTACTTTCTAAATTATTATCTTATATTTATAATTATAGTCTAACATAATTATTATATTGTAATATATCTTGTAAATAAAATTATTTATACACACACCTAAATAATTTCACCATACTTGAATAAATTGTCTAGAAAGGTGTTTGATAATTGTTTGATCGAGGACTAAAATCCATATATGAGTGAGTACATACTGTGTTCCTCTTTTTGTGACAGGGTTACCTTATTCAGGATGATTTCTTCAAGTGCCATCCACTTGCCTGAGACTTTCAAGATACCATTATTTTTTTCTGCAGACTAGTATCCCATTGTGTAGATGTGCCACATCTTCATTATCCATTCTTTAATTGAGGGGTACCTAGGTTACTTCAAAGTTCTTGCTATTACAAAGTGCTGCTGTGTACATAGTTGAAAAGATATCTTATTGCATGAAAGTGTATCATTTGGGTATATGCCTAAGAGGGGGATTGTCGGGTCCTATGGTAAACTTATTCCCATTTTTCTGAAGAACTGCCATACTGATCTCCAAAATGGGTGCATGAGTTTGCACTCCCACCAGCAGTGGAGGAGTGTTCCCATTTCTCCACATCCTCTCGAACATGAGTCATCACTGGTGTTTCTAATTTTAGCCATTCTAGCAGGAGTAAGATGGTATCTCAAAGTTGTTTGATTTGCATTTGATAGCTAGGAATGTGGAGCATTTTCTTAAGTGTCTTTAATCCTTTTTGATTTCCTCTATTGAAAATTCTTTCTTCAGTTCTGTACCCCATTTTCTAATAGGGTTATTTGGTGTTTTGTTGACTAGTTTCTTGAGTTCTTGGTATATTTTGGAGATCAGCCCTTTGTCGAATATAGGATTGGTGAACATCTTCCCAGCCTGTGGGCTGCCCTTTGGTCTTGTCGACTGTGTCCTTTGCCTTTCAGAAGCTTCTAAGTTTGAAGAGGTCCCATTTATCAATTGTTTCTCTCAGTGTCTGTGCCCCTGGAGTTATGTTTAGGAAGCAGTCTCCTATACCAATTTGTTCAAGGGTACCTCCTATTTTTTTCTAAGAGGTTGTATATGGCTGGATTGATGTTGAGGTCTTTGATCCATTTGGACTTGAGTTTTGTGCATGGCAACAGGCATGGGTCTATCTGCAGTCTTCTACACACCCTCATCCAATTGTGCCAGCAGCATTTGTTGAAGATGCTGTCTTCGCCCCATTGTATAATTTTAGCTGTTTTGTCAAAAATCAGTTGTTCATAGGTGTGTGTCTTAATATCAGCATAATCTAAAAATAATAATGTATTTTCTTATATAGGTGTATTGGTAACTATGAGACATGTAAGATATATTATGATATAAATTAGGCATATTAAAGCTGCATTATGGGTGAAAAAGGGATTAAAGCACATTTTAAAATTTTATAGGGATAGTTGGATAAGAGTGAGGATATGGGGATATGTACACTCAGATATTTAATAAATAGACAAATGGACAACTGAAGAAGTATGTTCCTAGTGTTAACATATGTATTAAATGTGGTCTATAAGAATGCACATGAAAGCAAACAGCAGAGTAGTTTGTTTGATTTGACTGGCCATATAGAATGTTGAGTGGTGCTGTTGCTGAATTGAGTTTTTTTTTTTTTTTTACATCCAACAGTGGGGTGGGTTAAATAAAAATAAATATTATGCAACAAATTTTTATCCTTAATACAAAGAAAATTAGGATATAGTGTGGTGATAATACAATTATTTGTGTTTGTTAAGAAGAAAGAGAGATATTAGCCTGTGGCATTCTGTGAGATAATAGAAGTTAATTGACACTCTCAGTAGGATTCTCTCCTCTCATTGCTCAGACCCAAGAATTAGGAAGCACCTGATATGTAACATTCTTTTGGAGGATTTAGTATCTTATAAAGCTATCCTATTCAATCTTTCCTGGCAATATACTTGAAGCAATTCTCCAAAGGCAGCATGTACAAATCATGGGTAAATTTCCTTTTAGCTGGCAATATTTCCCACATCATGTGTACCTAATCTCACTGAAGACAGGTTCTGGAAAAGCTTTGCAGAGGCCTTGGGGGGGGGTGAAGCTCTGAATAAGAAACATCTAGCATATACTCAGTATTCCATAGTTACCTCTCTTCAGCTTGTTTTACAAAGAATTACAGTTTAAAGTGGAAGCTATGTTGGCAGGCTGGAGTCAAGGAATACCAAACAATCACACCTCACAACCCAAACCTCACTGAAGAATTTAGTGGTAAGAAAAATGACTTCGCCCACTAGGAGGAAAAATAGCATAGACTTTAAAGAAGGAATATTTAATTTGAAATTTGTTTTTTTGTTTGTTTTGGGGGAGTACTTTTGAAGGTGCAGCTTTCCAGGAAAATGATTATTATGATATCAAGCAAGAGCTTGAGATTTATTTTCAGAAAAGTATCTGTTTGCATAGGTTTTATTGAAGGAACATGACAGTTGGAAGTTATAAGGCCAGGGCCCTGGCCACTGATATTCCTCAAATGCCTTATAGGTTTTAAGACACTCCTTAGGCTATACAAAGATTGAGGTTTTGGTCGTTTTCCTTTAGTTATGCAGCACCCAACATATGGTAAATGATTTTTTTTTAAATACAGTATGTCTTTCTATTCTGGTCTGTGCTCATGGGGCATATGCCTTTCAAATGTGTCAGATTTCTCTTCTATTTTTTGAGATCATTATATTATTTTATTTTTCTTATTTTTTTACAAATACAAATTTATTCTTTATAGGTGTTTACACTTTATGTCAGGACAGTGTGATTACAAGATCGTGACACCAAAAAAATAAATGTTCCAAACTTTGTAACAGAAAAAGCAAGAGTCCATCTCTGCATATAAAGGTGTACAAGAAATACCGATGATCTAAATGGGAGAAATATTCTTTCCAAATCACAGAACTATTTGTTACAAAATGTAATTCTTTCTATGTTTAGATAAAATGATACTGCAGTCAAAATTCCCCACATATGCCAAGATAACCATTCAAATTTTTTACTTGTAAATTTTTTGGCCTCTTTCATCAGTATTTCGTTTTATAAACCCAATGTATATTCGTGTGACTATCCATGCCAGTAAAAATAAGTAGTACCTTCATGAATTCGTCTTCTTGCTACCTTTTGTCCTTCTTTACTTGCTTGTCTTTATGGATTTCCCTGATATTCCTAAACACTTCCCTTTGTTTCTATATTTTTATTACCTAAAATTTACATTCTTTTTCTGTTTTTAGTTGTTATTTTCTTCCTTTCCTAATTCTTTCTTCCCTTCTCCTTTGTTTAATGTCTCCTTAACTCCTTCTTTGTTTTTCATTTTAAAATATCCTCCTTTAAGGGAGTTGAACATGGATGCCCTGGAGCAAATACAGGTTAAACAATGTTTATGCCAGCAAACTGCATATTCCTTATTAAAACGCTGTTGTGGGATTATAGCAAGTTCCAACTATTAGTTGTCTGTTTTTACAAAGGTGTGTGTAACACCAAAATACAGGAGATTGTGTGTTTATTTATCCAGCTCAATCAGCAAAATATGAGACTTATACCTTTTAATTGATGGTTTTATCCATCAGTGGAATGGGAAGAGTGTCCTGAATCCATTTTTGACAGCTTGTGTTTATTATGTAATAAACATGCATCTCGAAATACTTCATATACTCTTAACTTGTGAACAGTTCTTTCAAGTTGTTCAAAAGCCCCTGGAGAAATACGATTGATGAAATTAATAAAATCAATCATACACATTCCAAAAAAATTCTCCTTCCTTGTGAAGACATGGTGTTATCACAGGTGAAATAATGGATAGCATAATATCCAAATATTTTTGTACATGGCAATTCTGTCATAAGAAATTCTATAAAAATATTAAATTATCATGTATTCTGTGTTTATTTCCTAAAGAGAAAGATAAGCATGGAGAGTTGCACAAGACATATCACATTCATTCTTCTGACTACTAAATGTAGGATATTACAGTTACTAATAGTCCTCACTAAGAGTGAACACAAATCAAAGTAGGTCTACAGAGGAAGCCATGTGTAGAGAGAACCCTCATCAGAATCGCATGAAAACACAAGGTATAATCAATGGAAGCCATAGGAGAGAAATCTACTCTTCTTATTATAGTCATCCATTTCTCAGCTGGCAACCATATGCACAGCAAATTAAAGACAATTGAAGTTCATAGACTGCTGTTGGTGAGAACTCAGTGAATGTGGTAAAAGAGTAAGCATCTGCATTTTATTTAAATGAATTAGTGCCATACAGGTCAATGAATCATGGGTGGTTTTGTCTCCATTTTTGAGATATGACATCAGGAGTATATGATCTACAAGCCAGTGTTCATCAGTACATTTTAATGGCATATTGATGCTATCATTATCATTATTGTTTATAGCAGCCATAGTAAGAAAATCTGTGGTATGAGAAATAAAGATTTTACAGTTTTGTGTCCTTACAAAACTTTAAATTAAATAATGTTGAAGTCATATGTGTGTGGAGTTTGTTTGGAGTATGGAGATGTGTTAGACTGTGAGACAGTTGCATGACAACAAGAGTTGCATTTTCTCAGCTAATTTCTGGGATCCTAGAAGCAAGGAGCAACTGTAATGTTATCTTTGGAGAATTAAGAACCACTTACAAGTGTCTGTACAATAATTTTTGGCAAGGCAGCTAGGAAGTGATTCTGCATATGAGGTTATAGGGAAATACACACAAGTGTTATTTCAGCTGACACTATTTACCAACTCAGGGATAGAAAATCACAATTTATAAGACCAGTGGAAAACTTTTCAAATGTCTTTGTTAGTGGAAGTCCTCATCACTGAGAAATAAAACTCTTCTGTAATAAATTAAAGGCTTCAGAAATATAAGTAAATGTTGTTTCCCATTATCACCTTCTTAAAGCTAGGTTTTTAAGTGTTGTGGGTCAAATGGAAATGCATGCTGTAAGGAATACCACAAAAGCCACAACTCAATACAACTCTCACACAAAATATTTATGGTCAGGGATAAAAATAGGAAGGTGACTGCTTCTACTAGAAATGGAAAACATCATAGATCTGAAGAGGAAGCGGATTTAAATAAATTTTAAGGAGGGTTGTATCTTTTCAGACTGAAGATTTCTTTGGCAAAAGACATCTGGTATTTATAGTCGTGGCTTGGGTTTCATATTCAGAAGTGTAGCCACTAGAATAGGTACTGGATACTGCTGTTAGGACAGTTAGAGTGTACTATTAGTGTAACTGAACAGTTTTAGGTTCCCAGGACAGGACACTGGAAAAACATGTTCCTCAAATGGCCAATAGATTTTAAGTTATTCCTTAGACGATGTAGAGATCCATGATTGTGCTCTGTCCCTCTAATCACAAACTAACCCAATATGTTCTGTCTGTTCTTCTCTAAAAAAAAATAAGTTCTGGGCTCTGCTCAGGGGCAGGTGTTTTCAAAAGTGTTACTGCTCTATATTTTCAGATTATAATATGACTTTATTTTCACCTTATCATATCTAATACCCAAACATCACATTTCCCTCTATTTGATCAGTTCTTTTAAGTGATCCATTCAGAGAGCTGAATATGGCATAGACATATTCACATGAAACCATATTTCTTCAGGTATGCAGCATGCCCATTTTTAATTACCTGTGGAGGCATACTTGAAGTTTGATATGTATATTTGGCACTAGATATTGCCATTGCATGCATAGCATCAAAAGAAGAAGACTGTGTTTATTCTCAATTTGAACCAGGGTGAACAGATACAGATCAAGAGACTTATATGCAGTGATCATTTTCCATTTAAACAAGTTTAATTGGAAAAGATTACAGTGTCTTCATTTCACTGCTATTGGGGTTAACATGAAGAAAACATACATTTTGAAATACATGACTCATTCACAGTTAGGTGGGATTTCTTTCCAGAGGGTAAAAAAAAGCCCTGAAGAAATATTAAGTTTGAAATTTGTAAAACCTTCCAGCGATTGTATTACATAGCATGCCATTCTTCCTTTAAGTTTCAGTGTAATCACATGAGGGGCAATGTATAACACACTGTCTAAATTAGGTGAATGACATCATAGTTTTATAAATCACATAAATAACTAGGGGTCATTATTTTCTGTTCCTTATGAGGAAGAAACCCATATTAAGTTGTTAAATACATCTAAAGGTAATTATTATGGTTAATATAGATGACTGCTCCTACTGCTAGCTGTTTCCAATGGTTAACAAGATAAAGAAATGTCTTCAGTGGAGTATAGACATAACTCTCATCAGAATTCCAGGTTAACCAAGATTATAATCCATGGATCACATAAGAGAGGGATCTTCACTTCTCAGCAGATTTTCATGTTTTCCAGAAATAGCAGGTGAGAACATTGGCTGAGAAACATGTGCACAGTGAAGAATGAGATATTTGGAGTATATAGCCTGCTCTTAGTGAGAAATAATTGGAGGATAACACAGAAGTATTAGTATTTTCATTATTATTTGAGTAAACTTGGCTTTCATTTGTCAAAGGAACATGGATGGTCTTTTATGCATTCTAGAAGTGTGACATCTTGAGAATATACACAATATTCAAGTGCTCATCAATAAATTACAAAGGTAGAGCGACATTTGAACTTGCATGTTTACTTTGTTCAGTCATAATAGGTTGTTTTGGGGTTGGGAAAATACAAGTAATAATAACTCACTGAATTTTTTTCTTTGTATGGAGCAAGGAAGCTATATACTGAGTGTGAATGTGGGCAGAGATTGATTAAAATTCTGGGAGATATAACTGTTTGTGTATGTTTTTGAGATCATAACAGATCATAAAGACCCCATCACTTGGGGGTTTTGCAGCTTATACCAATTGCCACAAAAGAAGGAAGAAGCTGAGATGTAGGGTTTTAATTGGAGGTTTTGGTATTACGTATATATGCCCTGTACAACCATTAATGGCTTCATATGTATAAAGTGACTATTCAAATAAGGTTATGCACAAATCCATGGCCATTACTTTTGAAGCATTGATATTTTCTACCAAGGTTCATTACTTGTTGAATGGGACAATGACGGCTGAAAAACCAAAACCAGATTATTAGAGAAAGTTGTGTCATTCAAGGAGTCCTGATTAAATTATTTTTTTCCTGTTTCTTGTTGTGTGGAACCTCTGTGAGCATTGGTGTTCATTAGCATTGCTGTAAGTTTTGTTTAGAAGTATTTCTTTTTTTCTTTCTTTGTGGGTGCCTTTGTGTACTGGAATAAATATTCACTCACCTACTTTCTCGCAATATTTGCATATAAACCATGATATAAACTTTTCCTAAAGATAATAGGATTAATAAAAATTTGTTGTTCTTCCAAAAAAGAAATTGATTTAAGGCAGAGGAAGAAGAATGTTATTGTTCATTGTGGAAACATGAAAATTGGAGCAGTAGAAATATGCCTATGGATGCCTAAGTCAACTTGAATTGCAATTTGATACTTTGACTTTTGTTTGTATTTTACAAGAGTCATGTAGTTGCTTGTTAAGAGAATTGAAAATAAGTATAACAAACATAGAGACTTGCAGTTCTGGAGAAATAAGATGAATATATAATGTTAGTCTATGAGAGGATTGGGTACTAGAATGTGACAGAATTATACATCATAATTCTTGTCTGACAACCATGGCAGAATTCTCTATTCCCATATCATGGCCTCAAGAAGAAAGAGCACCTGAGACTCTATGTTATCATGGGATAATTTATTCTGCTCTAAGTGTCCTATATAACTTATAATAACAGCATATGTAGAATATGATTCTCCCCAGGAGGGCTTGGTCAAAGCCCTGAAAGCTGGGTTGCAGTTACCAGCATTACCCAAGTCAAGAGTAGCTGATTTCAGGGACTATGTCAGCTCAAAATATTTTTTGAAGAATATACTCCTGCATAGGAAGTAAAACCATTGATTAGCAAAATTAAAAGACTCAAAGATATCGTTCAAATGGTGAGTGTACCATTGTTAACTCCATTCATCAAGGTTTTAATCCACCTTTTAGACTAAAATGAGGGAAACATTGGTGTGTGTTTATTTCTAATTAGGCAGCTGCCCATCTTCATCTATCTGCTTGCATCAAAAGACACATTTTCAATACCCCCTTGAATGAGATCATACCCATTGGGACTACCATTAAACCTGGTGTCCAGATGACACCTTAATATCCAGTACCACTGTCCAAGCCAATATATTGTCTTTGGATTTGGCTCTTAGCACAGTGCTAATCAGCTTTGTTCCGAGCTTTCTAGACTCTCTGAAAACTAAGAATGAGGTTCTCTTCAGCTTTCAGTATTTATGTACACTCAGGAATGAGGTGATGCCATTTGTACTGGGTGAGTGCCTTACTTTGAAGTAAATTAAAATCTTGTGAGTGAATATAGAGTGAAGACAACTTGGCATTCTAGGCTAATACTCTTTTTAGGAGCATAATTGTCCTGATACATCCCTAACATTTATGTGATTTTCATGAAAGGGCATGAAATAAATGGTAGATCACTTTATCTAGAAAGATAACAATTCCGTGGAGTTTTTAAGATCTATGGACCCCAAGAATATGCAGCTTATAAGGCATGTGGACCTCTATAATTCTTTTCCAAGGCAAAACAGTAAGCACAATTTCCATTTCTATTGAATCCTTTGCTTACCAGGGGAAAAAATAGTAATGACATAGGTGTCTAGGTATGGTGCTTCAGAAAGTGACAAACTTACTATTTCATACTACATGTCTTACTAGCTTAAAACAGATACCCCAGTTCCATTGGGGTGAATTCAGTCTCCCTACTTGTATTTTAGCTATGGTAATCCATCAAGCTGTCATGACCTGAGGGCACATCATGTTCTGATTACTCAGGACTATTCCTATGGATTTCACTGTGTACTGTTCTTCCTATCAATTCTTAGTTTTGTTTAATTTTTAAGGTCATAACATTATTTTATTTCTCCTTCTTTGCAGTAAAAAAACTCTCTCATTTACCACTGCATTTTCCCTCCAATCAGATAATATTTATCATTATGACAACCTAAACATGAAATCAAATATCTGAATGGAGATGTGAACCCTACTCAGACATCTAGAATAAAATGAGGAATGTTGTGAGTCCTAGAATATTATTGCTAAGAGAAAATAACAATTTATTACCCAACATTCTTCTTTTTTATAGAAAATCATAAAATATAAAAGTTTTCCTTTGTGCTTATTAGGAAACGTCTATTTTTTCCCTTGATAATGTATATGCACTTTTGTCATTCATTGTTACATAAAATTTTAGATTAACAAAAATATGATTCACTTCCTTAATAAATATGACCTACTTGAATATCTGTCCATCCTTCAATTTGTCCTTCCTTTTTTTTCTTCTTTTCAATCTCATTGCCTCCTTCAGCAAGGGACTTCCTGTCTTTGATCTTTTCCTTTTTCCTGCAGCTAATATTGAGGTCTGATTTTATATAGATTCGTTTGGATTGTTCTTCTTTTCTTCCTTTCATTTTTTATTTTTAAATTTCCTTAAATGGGAGATATGATTATTAAGGTCATTGCCTGGTATTTTCACATCATTAAATGTTTATTCAACAATGCACATGCCAATTATCAATACCTTGTAGATGGTGTAATTTATCTTTGTATGAAGACAACATATTTGGATTTGATTTTGGGTATTAAGCAACAAAGAGCAAGGAATTGGTCTTTTCTCTATTTGACAAGTCGCTTTAGCAAAGACTTTTGTGATGAGATCAAATTGCACTAAGCGCAATGAAATGACTAGAGTTTTATCAGACAGATTTCTCTCTGCTTTTGCATTGCCTAGATATTAATCACAGTCAATTTCTATAGTTCACTAAACAGCATCTGGAGAGCTCACATTGTCAAATTACAGAAAACCATCCTTTCTTTCCCCATAGGAAGATAGCCTTCATTTATGATGCTGAATCATCATATATTAAACATGTTAACATAGATCTTAATTGAAACATAGATCTTGTATTCAGAATGCCCAAGAAATGTCATCAGAGTATTCAATCAGTTTATATCCTATAGTGAGAAATGTAAGCCCTCCATCAGGCAATGCATATCCAAGGATATAGCAGATAATTGATAGGTGATCAACTACTATCCCTCTTATGAATTTAGTCATAAATTAGTCAAGTATCTTAGAATGGACACTTTGTACTCCTGGGATCGCAGCTGGTTGAGTAATGGGCCAGAGTGCAGGTACATAAAACATTCCACTACTGTGGAACTTCCTGGTCTGCTGTGAGCACACAGGACCTGCTTTTCCACATTGGGCCACCTTGCCACCACACTCACCTAATCTTTGGAGCCCATCAACTGCACTCTGCTGAGGAGAGAACTCCAAGAGAGATTAGATCATCCTGTATTACAGTCATTGAAATCCTTCACCAAATATACACACCAGAACATCCGGAGAGAGAGAGAGAGAGAGAGAGAGAGAGAGAGAGAGAGAGAGAGGGACTCCAACTGTACCTACTGGAAGAAACAAAGAGAAGATGGCAATACAAGAAATCACCCAACAGTACAAAGACCAGTATGGCACCACCAGAATATAGGGATGCTACACAATCTAGCCATGAACGCACTAAAGCAGATGAAGCACAACTGATGACTAAAAATATAAACTTCATAAAAATGATAGAGGCCCTCAATGATAATGTAAAAAAAAAACTGTCTTAAAAATGTAAGAAGATAAAGCAAAAAAAAAAAAAATGGAAGAAATAGAAGTAAAGGCTCAGAAAAATGCAAGAAATAAACAAATCTCTTAAAGAAAGTAAGTAAAGATAAGAAATAACAATGACAGATGAAGAAAACAATTCAAACAGTACAACACCTGAAAACTGAAATAGAGACAAACTGAGGAAATGCTGGAAATAGAACAACTAGGTAAACAATCAGGAACTAGACATGCAAGAATAACCAAGAGAATAAAAGAGATGAGAGAAAGAATCTCAGGCACTGAAGATTAACTAGAGGAAAAAGATTATTCGAAAAAAAATTATCTTAGATCCAAGAAATCCCTAAAACAAAATATCCAGGAAATTTGGAACATCATGAAAAGGCATAAAATAATAAGCATAGAGGAAGGCAAAGAAGCCAAGCTCAAAGGACCAGAAAACATATTCAACAAAATCAATGAAAGAAACCTTTCCTATCTGAAGAAGGACATAACTGTGAAGATACAGGAAGAAAAACGAACACTAAATACACTAGACCAAAAAAAAAAAAAAATCTCTTGGAACGTAAGAATCAAAACACTTAACATACATAATAAACACAAACATTAAGGGCATTGAAGTAAAAAAAAGCCAAGTGACATATAAAGGCAGATCTATCAAAACTACAAATGAATTCAGCATGGAAATTCTCAAGGCCAGGTCCTGCATAAATCTTCTACAAACACTAAGATTCCATGGATGACAAACCATGCTACTATACAATTGAAAATATCAATCACTATAGATTGAGGAAACAAGATGTTCAGTGACAGAATGACATTTTCATGATATATACCAACAAATCCCAGTAGAAATTCTGGAAGGAAAACTCCAACCCAAAGAAGATAACTACACTCCAATCATATAGGCAATAGATAACACTGTACCAGAACCCAAAAGAAAAAACAGGGCAAATATACTCAAGTAACATCTCCAACATCAAATCTAAAAAACAAGAATTAAATCCCTCAATATTAATGGATTTAACTCACCTACAAAAAGACACAGTTTTACCTGATGGATATGCAAACAGAATCCTTACTTTGGCTGCACAAAAGAAATTCATCTAATATACAAAGACAGAAGTTACTTGAGGGTAAAGCGTTGGGGAAAGATCTTCCAATGAAATGCACACAAGGAGCAATCTGGTTTAGCTATCCTAATATCTAATAAGTTAATCTTCACATTAAAATCAAAGAAAAGAGATGAAGAAGTTCATGTTATATTCATCACAGGAGAAATCTGTCAGTACAAAGTCCCAATTCTGAACATCTTTGCCCCGAATACAAAGGTACCCACAATCATAAAAGAAATACTGCTAATACTCAAATAACACATAAAACCTCACACAATCATGCAGAGAGACTCAAACACCTTACTCTTATTGCTAGACAGGACCACTAGACAGATTTTAATAAAGAATCAGAAGAACTAACAGAAATTGTGTCCCAATTAGAATTAACAGCCATCTGTAGATAATTCCATCCAAACAAAAAGAATATACTTTCTTCTCAGCTCCACATTGAAGGCTCTGCAAAATCGATCATATACAAGGCATATAACAAACCAGAACAGTTACAAAAACAAAACAAAACAAACAAAAAAAAACTAGAATAAACCCCTGTATCTTATCAGACCATGATGCGTTAAAGTTGGAATTCAATAACACAAGTTGCAGAAAACCTACAAACTCATGTCAGAATGGATACATATATATATATATATATATATATATATATATATATATATATATATAGTGTTAAGTCATGGTGTTAAAATGTTTACTACATCCAAGACAAATGATAAAAGAGTGTTTTATTGGGGGACAACTTACACAGATGATAATAAAGAACCAACATGCTTTTCCTTCTCCAGAATTTGCAATCTCTGCCATTTTTCCAGGATCTGCAGCATGAAAAAGAAGAAGGAGAAGAAGAAGAAGAGAGAGAGAGAAAGAGAGAGAAGAGAAATAGAGGGAGAGATAGAGAACAGGAAAGGGAGTGAGACATACGTGGAGTGAGAGAGACAGAATGGGAAAGACAGAGGGCCTGCCTGAGACTTCCCCACCTTCTAGTCATGTACACACAACCAAACTCCAAGCACAGGAGACAACTTCTGACTTCAGAGGAACACTCCCTTCTGACTCACAGGTTCACTAGAGGCTCTGATTGGCACTTAAAGCCTGAGCGATGGGGCCGGGTGAACAGAAGATACACCAGATCTTGAGGGCAGTGTTTGTAATGGGGCTACCAAACATTCAACCATCTTTGAAGCCTATTCTATTTCCATGGGGAAAAAAAGAAACCATACTCCCTGGATATGGGGATATTGATTTCATTCTAGATTTTTTTTCTGCAGGTAAGTGCTGATATGGGGTAATGAGAGGCAGGATTTGGTGGGCTCACACTCAGCGGGAAGTGTGGGTGGAGATGTTGTTCTGTAGTTGCCATCCTGTAGACCTCATGCAGGTTGGCAGCTAAGGGAGGCAGAGAAGGTGGGTTTTGTGAAGCTTCAACCATTAACATTGAGGTGCAGGTAACACTGATCCAATCCCCACCCTCAGGGCAACAAGGGCTGGCCATGCCCTGGATTAAACTCATTCCAGACTATGCCAAAAAAAAATCCACCTAGGAGGCTCCACAGAAAAGAACCCCACTTCTGGATCCAACTTCCATTTCCTGATTTTCTGTTCTCTTGGAGCTGATCAGGGCTGATTTGCTCAGATTAAACATGGATTTATTACTTCACTCTGCTTGAATCATTGCATCCCCAACCCTGTGTCTCCATTAGCCTTTCTAATTTTTAAACGTAACAGGGTGCCTTTGCTCTTAGTGTCTATTGGTATTCTGCTGCAACTTTTGGAACATTATCATCATTCCCATTGCTATGGCACAGGGAAGACACAATGGCAGGGCCAGGACCAGATCATGAGCACTGAGTTGAGAGAGCAAGAGTGGATACTGGACAAGTGACATGTTATAGCACTGTAAACACTTCATGCCAGCAGAGCCTGGACAGTTACAGAGGGCACTGCAAAGACATGGAACATTCCTGGCGTGATGGGCAGGGTAGTTGAGGTTGCCAATCCACACACAGGTACTTGTTGCAACTTGAACTCACCAACGATGGCTCCAAACTACAGGCCCCAGTATTCACAAGGCAGTGACAGCCTGGCATTGCTAAGTGATGACACCTAAACCACAAACAGGATGGCTCCCGATGCAATTGTCCTGGCATGTACTAATTAATATTGCCAAAAATCTCATAATTAATACCTTGCTGGGAGTACAGCTGTGATAAAATATAAGCCCACCTAAAACATGCTTGGCAAAAGTACATTAGACTTAAGTAGTAGGTTCCAAGATTCCCCCAGATGCACCTTCCCCTAACCCATTTTTTCTTTCTCCTCAACCCCTCCCAAAGCCACCGTTCCTTCTGGAGAGAAATGAAATGATGATGTAAATGGGGTTTCCCCTGACCCAGCACAGAATTCCTGTTCCTCCACGGACTCTTTGACCTCTTCATCTCATTCAATTCAAAAGGAATCCAGCCCACCCGCTCCCAGAGAGGTTTTCCCTTGTGTTTTGGTGTCTAACTGAATTTCACCCTTCCTTCCATCAGCCAATCTCTCCTGCCCTAAAAAGCAAATCACTCTGGGGGTGCCTCCTGTCTCCAATTCCTTTCCACCAGTTTTGTCTGGAACACACTCCCAGCCAATGCTCTGAAGCACTTTATCAAAGTCCTCCTTGACATAAGAGGTTAAATCATAATTTTGGAGCAGGTCTTCCAAGTTGGCCAAAAATACATGAAGAATTATCAGTGTCAAAATTTATAAAATCTTGCAGCTATCATATTCCATAACATGCCCATATAAATTGGGAAGTGAGTATATAAACAAAGGCAGAACAATGGATAACATAATGGCTAAATAATATGAATGACAATCTGGCTTTAGAAATCTCATAAAAATGACTAGGTATAATTTGTTGTTTTTTCTATATAGAGGAAGAAAAACAATATAATGTTTCAGTATATATCTTGGAGTCATTCATGGTATTGGTTACAATAGTTCACAACATCTCCTACTAGCCCTGACCATGTACTAACCCAGATAAAGACAGGTCTATAATGGAGGCATGCCAATTATAGGCATGATTTTCATCAGGATTCTACGATAGCCAGGGATGTAATGTCTGTGTCACCTAGGAGAGTCATCTTCACTTGTCAGCAGATCTCTCTAGTTTTCTTTGATAGCAGATAAGACAATTGGCTGTGAGGAGGATTGTGCATAATGTAGTATGACAGTTGAAGTCTACAGGCTTGTTTTGGAGGTAAATCCCAGGGGGATGACAATGAGGGCTTAGTGGTTTGGTTTTATTTTATTACAATTATATTGTAAAAGTCACAGTAATGTGTGTTGTCTTGTCTTCCTTCTGCGTGTATTACATCTGAAGTAGATAAACTATGTTAAAGTCCTCATCATTAAATTCTAATGGCATAGTGACACTTGATTTTCATGCTTACTATACTTGGCCATCGATCGTAGCTGTAGGGTAAGAGAAATAAAAATAATTATAATTCACATACATTAGTTTCTTTAGTGTAGAGTAAATGAGGATATATAGTGGATGTAATATGTAGGTGAGTTACTTTAGAATATGGAAATTAATTAAATTGTGCCAGGATGTGTGATCATAACTGTTGCTTGGAAACGAAATTTGGGATTAACCTACTCATAAGAAAGATGGAGCAGTTTAGATGTAATGTTTCCTCTAAAAGTTTTGTATATATAATTATGGTATATAAACTTTAAAAGCATTATAGTTAGAAGGTAATTGTCCAAATTAGGCTATGGGCAAACCTGATGCTGTTAGCCATTTTTCTGATACAATTTCCCAAATCATGGGTACCTTACCTCACTGAATGCAGTTTGTGAAATAACTGTTCACATACTTTTATATTGGATGTTTTCTTCAAGGATAATTAAAATTCTGAACTAAGGTATTAAAGTACTCAGATGTTTTTGTACCTGTTGCATTTGCCATTGATACTTTGTCAAAGTTATGTTTTATTAAATATTAAAATGATGATTGATATCTACCTGGCAGTTCGGAAATAATGAATACCACAAAGTCACACCCCACAAAACAAGAGATTTTTTTTTTGAGGGGGGTATTGATAAAACCAGTCATGAAATTGTGAGAAGATACAGCAGGGAAATGAAATAGCTGAAAGATTTATAAAGAGTTGCTTTCTGTGTGGTGAGACTTTTCAGGGTGCAGCTTCCCATTGTAGGGATAATTGGAATTTTTATCCCCAGCTTTGGAGTTATATTCAGTAGTACATAGACTTACATAGGGGCTATATTCTGCCTTTTGGACTGTTGTAATTTTTAGGGATGGAACCTGGAACTTAAATGCCTTAGGGAACAGACATAGCAGTGTTGTGCCTCAGGGTTCCTAAAGCTTTTAACCTTTTCTAGACTAGAGAGGTATTGATCTTTGAGTTGTTTTTCTCTTCTCTGGCAGTTACCCAACCTAACAAGACCAAAGGTCCCTGCTATTCTGGCCTGTGAATATGGACTTAAAGTCTTCCTCAAAATGTCTGTATTTGGAGATAAAAATATGATTATTATTTACCCTTAGCTTTGCCATCTCCAACACTTCCCACTCACCTCTGATTATTCTTTTCACTCTGATAAAATTTTATCAATATGACAATGTAAATCTGATTATGATAGTGTAAACAGGAGCTTATGAATCTGACAAAAGACAGTGCAATATTTATAAGAGAAAGCATCAGAGGTCTCTACACTAGAAAATATAACAGAAGAAATGCAGTGATGGGACAGTAGAGGAAATATATTTCACAATGCAAAGAATTACTTGTTGTTATCAAAATTCTTTTTGTTTCCATACATTAATGCTGCGATAAAAGTCCCACACCTGAATTTCATAACATAACAATGTATATTAATATAATTGTAATTTTATGGCTTCTTATATCACAAAATATTTTTTATTAAGAGGTAATTTTAAATAGCTGAATAAGGATGGTGGGAGGGGAAGAGGTGGTTTAGAAGTCAAGTGCAACTTATTCATGGAAAGGACCCATCTATATCTTCTGTTCCCAGGATTCCAATGCTCTCTTCTGATTTTCATGGGTTCCGACCTCATATATGCTATACACATACACATGCAAGCAAAATCATTCAAACAAATAAAAGAAACAAATGTATATTTTAAAGCTATGGTTTCAACTCAAAAGAAAGACTTCCCTATAATATTGAACCACCATAAAAGCATGTGGCCAAAAAGAATTAAACAGTTAATAACCTGTGAGCCATTGTTGAGATTTAGATACTTAATTCAGATATTTTATGAGTTATTATATAAGCAAACATTTTTCAACCTTAAAGTATTTATGTGAACATATACCCCAATTTAATTAATATTAGATTCTTGGTTATTTGTCCTTACAGCCTTTGTCCTTCTATTTGTATTTCATCTTTTCTATCTTTCTGCATTTGTAAACATTCTACCCTTTACTTGTTTAACTTAATACATATTTTTATTTCTAATTGTATTCTTATACATCTTTCTTCTTTATGCCATTTTCTTTATCTCTTTGTAATTTTTCTTCTTGTCTTTCATTTTCATTTTTCTTAATCTTTTAAAACCACAAAGAGAAAACAGTTTATGGATGTACTGGGCCAACTTCATATCAAGTATATTTACTTCAAGCATACAATATTCTGATTGTTAACATGTGGTTTGGGGGACCCATTAGCATCTTGAGAATATTACATATGTGGTTTTTCAAGTGATTTGTAAATATCAATGTGCAGAAGGCTGTTTTTCCTCATGGTGAACAATAGCAGACACTGAGATTTCAATGCTGGTTCCAATGGTGTTTAAAACCAGTAAAATAAGAAGAGATTTCTGTATCTAGTGTTCATTATAATTGCAGATCAACTAACAAATATGTCATGACATTTCTGACTATTTTAATTTTTTAATAGACATTCATTTACTTGTTAATTTGGAAAAAAGAATCCAACAGTGAAATTAAAATAAAAAAGAGATCCATAAAGATTTCTGCTATCCAATCAATGGTTACCTGCCATTTTATATACATATTATCAAAATTATCAACCTAGGAAAACTTGAAATTGAAATTATTTATCCAATCATTGTCATTAAAGCTAGCCAATTCACACTTAGATCAATCTTGAAAATTTTATCGAGCTAGAAGAAACTGTTTCAGAGATATATTGCCCTGAAAGTTCAGGACTTGGCCAGTGTATGGTAAATCATCCCATGTTCTAGTACAAGTTCCATGTAGAAAATCTATGGCACTTCTCCTCCTGTTTGGCAGCTTTCATCTTTATTTTTAGTCACTGAAACGTGTTAATACCTTCTAAAGTCTAGGAGTAAAAGGTCCCTCAGATTCTCTTTGTTAGTATAGATTTCTGAAACAAAACAGTATTGTAAATATTTAAACCAGTTTACAGTTATAGTTTATGATTATATTATAAATATTCTATTGCTAAAATGCTTTTGATACCAACTTATTTGATGGTTTAAGACATATATATATATATATATGTCATATATATATATATATATCCATCAACTGTCTCTAACTCTTTGTCTACTTTTATGGCAACAAGAACAATTTTGAAAATCAATATAAACTACAATAGAAATGAAGAACATATGCCGAAACACATAATATATAAAAATGAACATCAGAACAGAGTGAGATTGGAACCCCAGGCTTTCTAATGTGGCTAGAGGGATCCTGTTGTAAAGCCTTAGATTTCATGATCCTTCATCTGGATTCAGATGTAGAGAGTCATACTTGCTATGGTGATAGAAAACTAAGTTAATAAGAAAGAGGCCTTTGGCTTAGGTCTTTCTGAGGAATGATACTATCTGAAATAATTTTAAGTAGGATCTAAATTAATGCACAGTAATTGGCATTCAATCTCGGGAAAAAATTATCAAGACTTTCAATATTTTACCAAATTTTATACATCTTATAACAAACTTGATTATTAGGCTAAGTAAAAGAAAGAAAGGATGAACTCAAAATATTGTGAATATCATGTTCCTATAGTCAGCCTTTCTCAACCACAGATAATATTACAAGTCTTATAGAGCCAGCAAATCTTTTCATTTTAAGATTTTTGTTTGTTTGTTTTGGAATATAAGATATACTTTTTATTTATTTTATATAACCAAGTCCATTTAATTGAAAACAAATATTTATAGACAATATTTGGGAATTTGGGCATCGTTCTCTCCAAACTACTTCCTGCTGGTAAGGGGCGCTTTCATGGGGGATTCTAAGAAGATGCAAAAATCCTGGATGTAGTCTGTAAGGCTGCTTTGTCCAGCTGTTTTGAATGTAGGATCACTTGGTACTCTGTTTCAGGCAGTCTGGCTTTACCAAACCACATTAGTCTGGAAGGAATCCACAGCTTTTCATTTTCTGTGGAAACAAAAATAGAAATCCTTTTCCCCAGTAACTTGTCATTGAACTTAAATTTTGGAGTCAAAGCATTTTTTAAATTTAATTTATTATTTTATATGTTGATCCCTGTTTCCTCTCCCTCCCTCCCTCCTTCACTCCCTCCCTTTTACCCTCTCTGCCCTTTCACATGCACCCTAACCACCCTCCCCTCCCATTCCCCCACTCCAATTCCATATGTAGGGGAATGCCATCCAGTTGGTGTCATGTAGACCTGACAGGTCATGTGAAGTAGGGACTAGGGCTTCTCTCCTGTCTCTATTTTAAGGAAGTTATCCCTCCATGGGGGATGTGTTTGTAAGGTCATTTTGTACACCAGGGATACATCCTGGCTCCACTGTCTGAGGTCTCTTAGACTGCTCAGTCCTTCTGGCTGAGACCCATATTCAGGGGGACCTGAGTCAGTCCCATGCTGGCTTCCCAGCTATCAGTCTGGTGGCCCGTTAGCTCCTCCTTGTTCAGGTAAGCTGTCTCTATGTGTTTCTGCCTAATGGTTTTGTCAACTAACAAATATATCATGACCTTTCTTACCTTTTCAAAATTTTCACAGTTCTTTTTACTTTGTCATAATGCCTTAGAGTAATACATGGTCAGAATTCAAACAGCTTTGCAGCTATTGTATTGCATATGAAGCCAATCTTTAATATGATGAAATGGAATGTAGAGGTAGAATAATATTTTTCAAGAATTTCAAACATTAAAAATCTCAACCTGGCCTAGGAAATTACCAAGTGAACCAGTATTGAGTATGTGAGTGTGCTATATATACTAAGCCCCACCTTTCCTCTGTCACTTCCTGATTTCTGCATAGAGTATGCTACTCTGAGAGCTTCTGGAGAGCTAACACTCAATTGAGCATAAGGGGACCCTGACAGGACGACCAATCCAGCACCACCAAGAAGAAATAGGGGATGGTTTTTTAGCCGTAGATTGTTTTGCTCCTTCAGTTCATTTTCTTCAATGCTAAGATAGTACTTCTGTTATTCTGTATTATATCTCATTTTTATGCAATTAACTTAATAAATATATTTAAGTGTATAAGAAATATTTTCCCACATATGTACATATATATGTACATATTCATATATGTTCTATGGTCAAATATTAACGTGCTGGATAAGGTTTTTTAAGTAGTATATGTTTTAAAATTATATTATACTGCAGCCCTTGTCTAGAGGTGAGTCTGGACCCAATTCGGGAGTCCCCTCTCCTACATCCTCCCCCAGGAACTCCCTGGGTTGGCCCTGGATTCCCCTACTTCTATGTTCTTTCCCCATAGAGAGCACTCTTGGAGCTCTGATACACCTGCTCCACCCTCACCAAGAGCCTGCCTTCCCCCTACTATCCTACCCACTGTCCCAACAATCTGGTTGAGCACTGGGACAGAGAATGAAGCAACAGTCCAGACAACTTTGGGGAACTAACTTCTGGGAGAGGCTCTGAACAGAGGAGACATGCCTATTCATGTGGTACATGGTGGAAGCCTCTATGGCTGATTCAATTATCGGTGAGCAGCTCATTTTATTATTGTAGTGAGTAACTAAAGGGAAAAGAAGTTTTGAATCCTTTGTGATTAGATACTGAAGCTAGAAAATTGTTCTAATCTAATATTTTGATAAAGATTTGTCAGCCTCTATCAAAAAAAAAAAAAAAAAAAAAACCGACTTGTACCACAAGTTGAGCTTTTATGATTTCTGACCGCAGAGGAACTGAGTTCACCTCGCCTTCTCCTTCTCTCTGTAGAGAGGCCTCAGGACCCAAAGTCCAGTGATTTCTTGACAGATCTGTTAGCCTAAGAGAGTGCAAAGGAGACCACGTCTGTGGGACTGAGCTTGCATGTAAACTTCCAATACTGCCTCCTTGTGCCTTTAATGAGGGAATGATCCCTTATTGTGGTTTGAGTGACTTGTTTACTGCCTTCGGAATATCTCTCCATCCGGGAAAGTGTTTTGGAGTGAGTCTGTCTCCACGGAGTGGTCTCCAACTGTAGCACGCCATTCTCATGTCCTCATTCTTTTTCCCTTTGACAGAATTTTGCAATTGACGGATGACAAAGGAGTTTAATGTGCTGTGGTTGCGTAGCCGCTTGGCCTCGTTGGGGTCACAGACTTAGTTTTCTGCAGCAAAACCTATTGTGTCTGATACTGTGGCCACTGGGCAGAGTGCACTTGGAAAACTAAAGTTTTAGAAGTTTGTTTTATGAAAATGTATTTGAAACTATTTTTACTCCTGTGCTTGCTTGTTTGCCTATCATCTCCCCATCTACCTGTCTATCATCTGTCTGTCTATCATATGTAGTAAGATATCCATACCTACATTTATCTAGTTTTCTATGCAGTTGTCTTTCTATCTGATCTGTCTGTCTGCCATCTGTCTATTGATCCTACCTAACTACCTATTGTCTACCTATCATTTACCCATCTATCTTCCGGCATCTGCCATTTATTATCGATCCATGCATCTATCTATCTAACTATCTATCTATCTATCTATCTATCTATCTATCTATCTATCTATCATCTATCATCTAACTTTGTTTTCTGAGCTGGTCTTTAACTCTTTAATCCAGGCTGTGTTGAATTCACTGTGTGAGATATATTGACCTTGAGCTCACAGCAATCATCCTACTTTTGTCTCCTTTGGTTCTAGATAACTGGTTTAGCCCCTCACCTGGTTCTTAAACATTGTTTTAAATTGTGCCCCACCATGGCTTCCCACCATTTATAACAATGCACAGCTAGGCAATACAACCAACCTAGTTGAATTTTTCATTTGGGACTACGTTTTGAAAACTGTGAGAGTGTGACCTAGTACTAAAGCAGGAAATATGCCCAGATAAGTAGCCGTTCTATCTTTCTGATTAGGAAATAAAAACAAAAAACAAAAAACAAAAAAAAAAACAAACAAACAAAAAAATCCCTTCCAATTATAAAGGCCACTGACACAGTTTTTTCCTGTTTTCTGTCTAGTGAGGATGTCCCATTTGCTATGGGGTCCACGGGGAGACCTGGAAGGAAGAGCCCAGAGTGCTTGTTGTTTTCAGGGATGTGGCAGGGCCAGTCCAGATGTGCTACAAGGCAGCAGGGTTCTGACAGAGTTCCCCTGTGGCCTGTACAGGTCCTGTGTGTATGAAGTGTCAGGGGCCATGGCAGCTGCCAAGTAAGCATGTGTTCCTCAGAAGCCTTTGCTGTCATAGTCCTCCACTTTTGGGTGAGGTTTGTCCACACTTAAATCCAGTTGACACCCGCTGCATGAAGCTGTGTGTCTGTGTCAAGGCACTTACCTTACCTCGCAGGCCTGAGAGGTGGCTGTTTCAGGGTTATCTATGGCAGGCTGAGTCCTCAGCGTGGCTACACATACTCTCTTTGTTCCCACAGGTTTATTGCTTGCTGTCATCTGGGCTTTATCTGGAACTGGCTATGGTTACAATGAGGTAGCTGGGTGGGGAGGATGGGGACTGAGGGTGACCAGTGGCTCCTGGCTGCCACACAGCCTCGTGTCTTGTCCTTCTGGGCTCTGGGGAGGCTGTTTTGACACTTGAATGGTGGGTTCCTGGCTGGTACAGCCTCTTTTTTCTCTGTTCCTGTCTGAACCTCAGAATACTCTGAAAACTCTTAAACAAACCCCTTTACTTGGCTATTAATAGCTGTTCCCTATGTAAATAAAGTGCACTGAAGCCCATAGTGGTGGCATATTCCTGTATCTCAGAGCTGGGGAGAATTGGCTGAGCTGCATGTGTGCAGTAAAGAAGTCATGTCCTGCTTACTAACATGCCCTTAGAGATTTTTGTATGCAGCTTTGTGCATTTGTGTGCCCCCTTTACTTCTCCCCAGTCACACACTTCCTCAGTGAGTGCTGGGATTTTGGCCTTCACTTTATTAGAGAGGTCTTTCTGCTGATTTCCACCCCTGCATTCCTAGGGGAAGCCCCTGAAGTGCATGAAGCCTGCCATCCATTGAGCTAAATGGAGCCTTCCTCTACTTTCTTAAGTGTGCCCCTTTCTCCATACATGTCTATAAGCAGCCTGCCTCTCCTTTATGTTGCCCATTGCCATCTTGATTCCTTTCAGCAGTCCTTATGTCTGCCTTCCACTGATAGTTGAAGTCGAGCAGCCAGGTTTGAGTCCTGCTACTCACTCAGCCTTGTGAATCTCTTTGCTCTCCTTTCCTGTGTGGATGAAGAGAGCCAGTCTTCTGGCATCTGGCATCGTAGTGATGACATATAGTGCTTGTCCCTAGGTGGGGGTTCTTTCTGAATGGCAGCTGCTGCTGTTGACTGCCTGAGGAGACATAGAACTGAGAGAGACAAAGGGAAAGAGACACAGAGAGACAAAAAGATGAACACATAGAGAGATGGAGAAAGAGACAGAGACAGTAAGAGAGAGAGACTGAGACTTTGTGGGACAGACAGAGCTTGAATGCCCTGCCAGGGTCTGGGTAGTCCACTGAACCTGAATGGTCTGTTTCCTTTCTAGGATGCTGTCGTCTTCCCCCATGTCCTCCAACCATTCCCCTGCTAGTTGAAGCCCAACAAGGTTCCCAGCCCCTTCCTTGTGCAGGTTCTCATTGTATTTGCAGTGCCTTGCTTCTGGGTTAGTCTATTGTTGGGATGGGTCTCATCGGGCTGCAGTTGGAGCCATCCGAGCTGCCTCAAGTCTGTAACTGAGTGGGGGAGTGTGGATGAAGGAAAGGCTAGGTATAAACAAGAAAGACACACAGAATAAAAGTCAGAAGGGCAGATCAGTCAATACTGAAATGTCATGAGTTTATTTTTCACTGGTCTTATATACCTTAACTAAATAGGGGAACACAGTATCATGTACATGGAACAGACTTTTCTTCCTCACTTATTCTAACACCTTAGCTCCAACTTCTCTTTCCCTAGCCTTGAGGTCAGGAGTAGGCACACCTCAGATTCATGTCTGTCGTTATTTAGACTAAGACAGCCAAAGCATCCTTACTGTAGCCACACTTTTGACATTTAGGTCTTTTGACTTGATGGGCATCCACAGTCCATGGATGTGTTTATACATTTTGTTTTCCATGGCTGAGTTTCTAAAGATTTCCTGAAACAGGAAAGGTAATAGCTCTTGCAATGTTATTTTTAATCTAAAAAGGGAGTTTTGAAAAATGCATGGTCAATCCTCTAATTCTTGCTGAATCTTAGTGAGGATTCTCGCAAGCAAGCCAGAAAGGAGGATGAATGTGCCTAGGTAGTACTTGTGGGATGGTTGTACCACTCTTTGTTAGGAAAGGACATAATAGGAGAAAAGCATAAGGCCCACCCACTGAGCCTGGTAGTCTAGTCATGCCTTCTTTTCCAGAAGATGTGTTTGAGATTAATGTCATTCTGATGTAACCTTGTGCACTGAGCAGCCCAAGTTGTTAAAGTGAAACTAGGGCCTGTGAAATTAGAGCCATCTTGAGCTGGGAATCATGGGAGTTCTTGTGCTTTAAGGAGTTAGGTACACTTATCACTGTCATACCAGCAGGCTTTCTGCTTTGTCTCCCTGTGTTCTTCCATGCTTCAGGGTCTAGTACAATATAATGTTCTGCAGGCATATGACTGGCAAGAAGCTGAGGATTATGGGTGCAGGATTTGTTCCAACCTTGTTATATAGTGGTGATAGGCTTGTAACATGTTTGTGTTTTCTGTTGAGTTTTGAGGATACCAAATACTGTGAATTATAACAGTTCAAAAGTGACTTTATTGACTTGCTTGAAGAAGTGATATTCAAATCCAATTCCAGAAATAGCATGGGGATAAGAATATGAAGGCCCTGGGGTTTTGCAAGCTGTGGAATTTCTTTCCTATGTGTCTACAATGCACTGCATTTCAGGTAAATTGCTATGCTTTATTGTTTGCACAAGCCTTACCAAGAGTTGCTCACTTGAAGCCTCACTACTATGCCAGACCTCAGACCCTTGCCCTCAACTACCAGGACCGAAGCACACAGGCACAAATTTCTGGCAGCTTGGGCAGCAGTGGCTTCAGCAGCATTGGCATGTTTGGCTTCAGTGGCCCCACACTTGTGCAGCCTATCTTCCCTGGGTAATGAGCTAATGAGCTCTCACTCACATCACACACACACACACACACACACACACACACACACACACACAATGATAGAACCAGTAGGATCCACAGGATTGTTTCTCTCGCCCATGTTTCTAGGCCTTGTTTGTATCTCAGTGTTCTATGCCATAGGTGTGTGCCCAGGTTTTTGTAGACTTGTTGAAGATGTAGCAGAGTAAATTGTCCTTAGACTGTGATTTTCAGACTCATGGTTAATGCTGTGAGGTAAGAGGACAAAAGCCAGGGCTGTGAAGATAGGACAAGACAATACTTGGAGTTGTTAAGATGACATGGTTGGCTAAGAGTAAAGCAGGTGGTTATGTGATTAAAGTACATTCAGATTCTTTCCTGTTAAGTACACAATTTTGTGTGTAGTTACCAGATGGCTTAGCTTCTTGCCACTGTCATTCCTGGTGATCACAGTATAACAAGACTAAGCTAGGTAATTTTCCCGATGAGCCGTGGTGATGAGAGAATCAACATCAAAAGCACAATGTTTCCCATTAGAGCCCAATAAAATCACAAGTCACAGATTTATAAAGTGGCACAGAAACTATTGAGCATGGATTGCATGCACTGCACACAGGTTACTCTGTGATGAGCCTGTGACATTTGCCAACTGCACTTACAGCTGAAAGGGTCCTGGAATTTAGAGTGCTAATTGTTATCATGACAAAATATCATAGACAAATTTGAACTGAGTTAGTCTTTTATTTTACAGCCAGCTGAGGGTAGTGCAGGAAAGGAATGGCAGTGCTCATACTGAGGGTAGGGCATGATGAGAATAGCTTCCCCAGAGCACCCCTAGGGCAGCATGTGCAATTGAGAGACCCTTGGCTATTTCATTGTTAAAAGAAGCAGTGATTTTCTTAGGTGACCTTAGAAATCAGTATCGGGTTTTAAGATATTCTTCAAAAGACAGTGATGTATTTTACAGGTTACTTTGTCTTGCATTTTATGTGTTTGTACATTTTTCAAATCAATGAAAACTGCAGAGACTCCTTTCAGAGTTTGCATGAAAGGCTAGGGGATGGGACTGGAGACCAACAGGTGAGACAGGGTCCAGATCTTGAGACATATCAACATCTCAGGAAATGTTGAATGAATGAAAGGCTATGATCTTGACATTACAACTACTTTAGAATTTCAAATTTCTCACATGTGGGTATGATGTATGCTGTGTGTTTGTAGAGAACTCCAATAAGTATGGACAGCAGGGTGAGATGTCTGCTTGGGAGTATATCTCAGTGCTGGGTTTGTATCCCCTGACAGTGTAAGGGTCTGGAGCTGACTGTGCTGAGATCTGTGTATTGGAAGGGTCCTGGTGTCAGATTTACACATTAGCGTAGCAGTGTAACAACACAATGATGATCCCTAGCACATTTCTGTCTCTGGTTATTTGAAGATGAAATGTTTCTTCATTTCTCTAGGCAGCCCCATCAAACTCCCAGAGTTGGTGATGGCCTCCAGCAGCAGTTGTAGCCATTCCTTGCATGGACCTTGGAATTCCAATCAGCATTCTTCACAAATCCCCACCTCCAAGGGTTTCCCAAATGCTCTTTCTCACAACATGATAAGGTCAAGGAGAGAAGGGGATCTGAGTGGTAAGAAGTGTTTTGACATTTTGAAGCCACTGTACTCTCAAAGCCAGAAACTAATCTGTATTGATTCCTTATATATCATATATATGTAAGTTTTCAAACAATGAAACACAGGATCCCTGCTGTGCCCAGATGCCTTGTGAGGTCACTTCATTTGGCCTGCTACCAAACCCTAAGCTAACTGCTGATTGATCTGTTCCCTCTGTGTTTTACTCACTGTCCCTTTGTCCCAGTCCCTCCTTCATCCCTTTCTATTGTCCCTCCTGGGAAGTCACCCAAGCTCCATGGAAGAAGGTGTCCATCTGTTCATGATGGTAGTGTTTAGCATAATGCCTATAAAGTGAAAGCAACCCACTGATGATTTCTGGGTGGTGAGAGGAAGACCTCTTGAAGGGCTTTAATGCACTTATAACATAAATTTAAAGTTCTGTTAGACTGTCAAGGGAGATGTGAGTGTTTTCTCAAGTATACCGTGTGTAGCAGTGCTTGGCAGGTAGAGTTACAAGTACTGAAGTTTCATGGTATACTGATCCTGAGGCTATGGCTGTTGCTTCCTTTCCTTCAGAGCAAACATGGGGGGCAGTTTCACTTGTAATCAAGGGATATGAAAGCCATTGCCCTTAGCAGCTGTCCCCATAGAGAACTCACATGCCACCTTCTCAACGACATTATCCTACCCAGTGCCCTGTTCTCAGCCTGCAGACCTGTGCTCCCCACACAGCTACAGGGGATTGGCAGAAACAGATGAGAAGAAGAAGGATCAGTGGTGTAGGTAGTGACAGTTGGAGTATGGCTGCTGAGACACAGATGTACTTGTTAAAGATATACATACTTATTCTCAGTGACATTTTTAAAAATAATTCCAGTATGAGTGGTTCATGGTGCTTAAAAATGGGTTAAAAGTTGGTGGTTAGATATTTGGATAGATAACAGGTAAATAGATAGATGACAGGTAGATATGTGGATAGATAGTTGGATAGACAGATGATAGATGATTGATAGATGGCATATAGATTGATAGATAGATAGATAGATGATAGATATAAAGATAGATGCAGTTAAGTCAACCACAGAGGAGGGAGGGCTGTGCCTCTGTCAGGGTGGATTTCAAGGAGTGAGATGAAGGTAGCCCTTAAGGACAACAAAGATCTCCTGAGTAGATTCAGTGAGTCTGGCACACTTGCTAGGAGAGTTTACCCTGCCTGCTTCACAATAGCAGAACCACAGGTAGAAATGGGCAGAGTGCCTTGTGAGCTTTGAAGGTCACTGTTAACCTGATGGGTAGTGGAAGCTGCCTTGCCCACAGCCAAGAATGATGTGCCCAGGCTGCAGTGCTGGTGTGATGACTATCCCATCAGCACCCTGGGTTTCTGGGTGTTGTGCTTCCTCCTAGCCCTCAGTATTGGCTGACACCTTAAGTTTATTGTGACATTTCTTCAGAAGACCTTCTGAGCCATGATCTCCATTTCTGATGGTGTTATGAGGTCACCTTTGTAGTAAGCTGGTATTACCCTACCCCTGTCGTGGGATTACTCCCTGTCTGGTGGTCAAAGGGAAGCTTGTCTTCGGAGGCCTCAGAGGGGATATTGCAGGAACCCTGCCCCTCTCAGAAAGCCCATGCCCTTCTGTCTTAAATTTCTCTTGCTTCTTGAGGCCACTTACATTCACACCTCTTTAGAGTTGAAATGTGTGGCCTGGGAACAAATGTATGACACACAGTTAATCAGTCATGTAACTCATTTTATATTGACAGTGTTCCTTACTGTCTTTTAAAAAATCATTTCTCAAGCACATTGGAAGTTACCGAAGCAGCTCTTCTGAGAGACATTCTCTATGTTTTTCAGGGCATTGATGGCAAATATATCAAAACGACCAACTCTGAAAACTTACAAAATGGAAGGAAAGGTATGGTGAGAACCGCACCTGCTGTATTCAAAGAGTCAGATACAAAGCTTCGTATTGACTGGCATTACTCGGGCTTGGCAGATGTGGCACCAAACAAGTAGCACAGTTGGGTTTGTCTTCATGCCTTGCCTATCTGTGGCTGATGTGATCTGTCATGGTCTCTCAGTGGCAGCACTTGCTTTTCCCCACACACTGAGGGTACACTGAGGGTAGAGGCCAGTGTGGTGTCATGTCCTGGGCAACAATCATAGTTCCCAGTGTTTCTGAGGATTGTCAAGGTCCCTGATGGGCAAATGTCCCAGAATGAGATTCCACAGGGGGACATAGCAGGAGCCTAGTATCCCTTCACTCTGTCCTCTGCTGTCATGCTTTCTTCCACTTGGTGGTCTAGTTGCTTACAAATTCCCTGTGCTGGGTGGTTAGGGTCAGATGATTAAAGCAGGCACCTGGGACTGGTAATTAGCTCTAGTGTTCTCTTTAGTTTGACTTCTGCTGTGCCTATTTTCAGGCAAACATAAGTAAACCTTTGAGGGACATGTCAGTCTTGCTTGCTGAGCTGGGATGGTTACATAACAAAATCAGAAAGTACACCAACCAGAGTAGTCTATACCACTCTTTTAGACTTGTAGGTCGGGTATGTTCATTGTTGTTAGCGTGTTGTTAGGTTTGAGTGTGAAAATCACGGGCATGCTCTTCTTGAGGAAAGTGTTTGTGGTGACTGAAAATGCTTTCAGTCAGGCTGCAATGAGAATAGAGACTGTGGGAGCTGCTGGGGGGTGGTAAATGTGGGTCAGAGTAAAGAGCTTGGGAGGAGTAGGGACATGGAAGTGGGAAAGCTGATGACTTCCCTGCCACTTTGGAGGATAAGAACAGGCCCTGGGAATATGACCAGATCTTCAGAAGCCCCACATTTTTAGTGCTACAGCTATAGAAAATTACTGAGGGACACAGAGGCAGCACTGGAGTGTGGATAGTAGCCAGGAGCGTTACAGGGACAGCATGGCTGGTAGCCAGAATCATGGCAGGGGTTGTGTGTCTGGTGGTCTGGAGTGTACATGGGAGTGTACGTGGGAGTGTGGCTGGTGGCCAGGAATGTGATGTTGAAGTGGGATCTCAGAGATTAAATGGTGACAGTCTGTCACCGCACAGATCCTGTCCTTTCTCCTAGTTTCTTTCTGGAATGGGAAGGTGAGGAGACAATGCATAGTTAGCTGCTGGTCCTGATCCTATGAGTTTCCTCTTGTACTTTGGCTGCTGTCCAGTGAATTGGCCAGCTAGCTATTGCCCTTCTTCCTTTCTGAGGCCTGATAATAAAAGCCAGCCTAGCTGGGACCAGAGACTTTACTTACTTCATCCTGCATTGTGTTGGCCATGACTGTACAGTACCTTCTTTCTGGCTGAGTGGAACTCAGTGGCCATGTTTCTGTGTTGTGCCCATTGTGGATAATGCTGCAGCAATAGACAAAGCATAGCTGTTCATTCAGCATACTGACTCCGAGGCCTTTGGACATAGGCCCTGTAGTTGGCTGCTGGCATCTGGAACTTCTGCTTTTTAGTTATTTGAAGAACTTCTGCATAGCTGATGCACCTCCCTCACCCCCGACCCCCACAAGTGTGCTGGCCTCCCACTCTTAATTCCCTAATAATGGATGAGCACCCCTGCCCTCCAGCAGTGTGCCAGCTTCTGCTCCTCATCATGGATGATCATGCCTGCCCTCCAGCAGTGTGCCAGCTTCCCCTTCTCATCATCGCTGATAATGGCTGGTCTTCCTGGAGTCAGGCTCATTCTCAGGTTTTGGTCTACAGTTCCCTGGTGATTAGTGGTGTTGAACGTTTTTTCCGTGTACCCATTGTCTGTGTCTTTTGAGGAGTGTCCAATTCTATACTTTAAAAATCAGACTTTTGTGGGTTTTTCACTTTTATACATTCAGGACTGTCAGATGTGTATCACTATTGTAGTCTCATAAGGATCTTTCAGTATTTAAATCCTCTCATCTAAAATTAGCAGGGTGGTATTCATTCATCGATTCTGCAGAAGCAGAAGTGTATTACCCAAGATCACCCTGAAGTGCTCTGATAGGGACAGGCACGTGCATGTAACTCCTGTGCTGAAGATTTTCCATCGTGTTCCCTGCTGTTGAAGTTAAGAAGTTATCGCTGGCCGAATCAGACTTGTTGAGTGCTGTTGTTGGGGTGAACTGCATCCCTGTTGAGGTGTCTCCTTGCTTGTTGTCCTGGTTAGTTCCTGTCCACACTGTTTCTGAGGCCTCAGCAGAGCCCATCTTATACTCCAGATAGAGCAGAACTCTTGCAGAAGGAGATACCGGCTCTCAGTGCAGTTCTCAGTACCACTTCCCTCTAGCAAGCCCAGGCAGCCCAGCCCACGTAGCCCCTCAATCTCCTTGGCTGTTGGAGATGACTGCACTCATGTAACCCTGCCATATGGATGTTTGGATGTGGAACCACCTGTAATTTGAACTGTGTAGTCTGGAGATTTTCGTTCTCCATGGCATACTGCAACTTGGGCTTTTGATCAGTTGATACACTGTTTATTTTGTATTTTTTAACCATACATCTATTTGTGGTTCTTATCTCTTGGAGGCTGGGGTGCAGTTTTGTAGAATGTAATTATGGGCCTGAACAAACTCCACATTGCTGTCCCTGTGAACACTGGGGAAGCTTTTAGATTAAAATGTGCATCTTAGGTTCTCTTTTGTGGGGTAAAATAATCCCATGTTTTATGACATTGTGCATTGCATTAAAGTATGTGGCAAACCATGGAGCTGCATATTTATTTAAAGAGGACTGGTTTAAGCTTTTGATGGTGTGCTTGTGGTAGCTTGTCCTACAAAGCAGACTTTGGGCTGTGTTCTCTGTTTTTAGCCTAGGGTTCATGCCAAGATGCTGTCATAGGATTGCAGGCCAGTGGGGCTCTTCTTGAGCACTTCTGACAGTGTGCATTCAGTTCAGGCTGGAGATGCAGAGAGGTGTTCAGTGCACTGAGTGGGGCACTAAGCCATGTCAGAACTGGGGCTGCTACAAGGTCCCGATCTTAGATGAGCATTTAAGGAAGTTACTGTAACTTAAACTTAGAAAGGCCCCTGTCTTAAAGGGCCACCCTCTAAAGGCACCACACTTTCAGCTTCATGAAAACATGCCTGCTATATCTCCATTTCATTCCAGCAAGTTTTGTGCTTTTTTTTTATTGAAATAAATTCTCCAGGTCCAGGGTTTCAGTTCTGCAGAGCTCCTTGCAAAGGTGTCTCCTCTCAGAGTGAGCCATTGTGTGTGCATGATCATGCTTTAACCCTGTTTTATTCTCCTCACACAGAACTTTGCTGCTGCCTTGCATAAGAAGCTCAAAGAATACCACAGGCTCCTCTCTGTGCTGCACTCCCAGGTAAGTATGAGTCCCTCATGATCCTTCAAGTTCTCAAGAGTTAGGAAATTGATACTGTGGAGTGGATTCTGTCACTTCATTCATATACAAGAGTAACCATTTCCATAATACAAAATTTATTCACTGCATTTTAGAATCAAAATAATTGTTCATTTCAGGATCCTGTCTACCATATGAAGTCTTAATTGCATGTAGCCTGAAAGTGCTGTAGTTTTACAAAGGGACCTTTGTAACCTTTGTTTATTGTTAGAATAGGTATGGCCTTGTTTTCACTTTGTGTAGGTTAAGGGCTGATGGGATGTACTCAGTTACTGCTATTTAACATTTCCCTGTCTTTTAGCTCCAGCTAATTTGGATCTAGAGAGTAGCCTCACACTGTGATGCCTCCTGGTTTGGACATATGACCCAAAATAAGACTAAATACTCTTGTTGCACAGATAGATTACTGCAAGGTCTTCAGAGTTCCTCTATTCTGTGCTGCTAGACTTACTTTAGTGCAAGACTTGTTTGTGGGAGGGGACTGAGAGTCTGCTCTATTTGAGGCTATACTCTGTGAGCACAGGTAATAGGTACAGGCTCAAAGGAAAGCTGCCTGGTATCCATATGCTTATTAGCTTGAGGTGCTGCAACTTTGATGAAACTGAGAAGGAGGTGCCTCTGGTGACGAGAAGCAGCTCTATGGCTGCATGCCAGGGCCTGCCTGTGCTCCTGCCTGCACACTTGCTTACCTTGAGCCTTCTCTGCTTCCTCATGCTCTGGGTTGTTTGCTGCTGCTGTCACCCACCAAGTTGCCCAGGACCTTCGTCCAAGTTCACCACAAACTGTCCAGGGATAGCCTCCCTCACTTCTTGGTAATTCTGTGAGACAGAGAAAAGTGGACATGACAAACTACTCCTACATCCCTCGTCATAGCAAACCTGGGATTGGGTCTTCATTCCTTGTCCCTTGTCCCTTGTCCCTTATCCCTCTGGGTTGTTTACCTTTCAATAGACAGTCAAACTTTTAAGTCCCTCAGCTGTCCTGCATCAGTCCTGTCTTCCCTGTGTGGTCTTTGACAGATGTTGCTATAAGAATCGCTCCTGGGTTCCCAGGTGTCTGGTCATCAGTCCCTCCACTTGCACACCACCATGCTCTGTGTTAAGACCGAGGGCCATGTAAAAGCCTCAGCTTCTCATACAGCACTGACAACTGTGCCCACATTGCTGGAGGCCATTTGGGCACCTGTGCGCCTTCCAAGGGGTCCTGCTGGGTAGTGTCACAGACCACTGTCAGGGGCTTTGGTGTTGTGTGCCACACCCTAAGTGTGCACGTTACACCCCGCATCTTTTCGTTATTGGTTCTTAGACCCTTTGCTTTTCATGGATATTTAGGTATGTACTAAATTGCAGTGTGAAATGTGAATCTCAAGTGTCTAGACTGTGCAGCTGGTTACTCTCTGTCACTTTTATAACTGAAAAACTCCTTGGGTGTAAGCTTCTCTAGTATGTACACAGGCAGAAACTAAATCTTGATGCCCGGGCCACTGCATTGCATGCTGCAATTGCTAAATGTAAGGAGCCCTTACTGACTGAGGAATGCAGATGCACTCTCTCTCTCTGGGACTTTCTGTCTATGGTTTAGTGTTGCATGATTGGTTTGTGCCATAAATTCAAATTTGGGAGTCAATATCTCTGTGTGTGTGTGTAGTGAGATATTTACTTTGTCTCCTTCTTTAGCACTGATCATGCCCACTTGTGGGTGGAGCCATGTCAGAAGTGACCTGTGGAAGGAGGTCTAAGGAAGAGCCTGGGGAATGCTGTCTTGCTGGTGGGACTCGGACAGGACAGTGGAACTTGCTGGTGTTCATCTGTCTAGGTTGTAAGTTATTTCTCCCTGAATAAACATCTATTCGGCCTATTTGTTTATGCTGATCCTAATTTAACCGCAATATCTGATGTCAGAAGTGGGATTAGGATTTTCACAGGACCTGGGCTTCACCCAGGCAGCAGACACTGCTCACCTCCCCCACCATCCCCAACAGGCAGGGTTCCTTGCCTAACCAGGTAGACTCACCACAGCTTTGGGACATTTGCCTCTTCCCTACTTCTCCTTTGCCTCCACAACGGGCCTGAGAAGGTACTCACTGCTTCTCATTTTTTGCCCATTTCTGCACTTTGCATTCGTGCAGAGCCATTTGGCGACCATCCAGCTTGTACGTTTCCTGCGGTTAGCCCTGTGGTCCCAGCAATTCCACAAGGCTTCTTTTACACATTTTCTAACAAAATTTCACTTGCCATAGTTTGTTAAGCGTTATTCTATAGTGACCGGGATAAGGAGGATCTCTGCTGCAGGACGATATTTGGCGGTACACTTCCGGGCAGAACTGGGATCAGACGGGTCATTTGTGGCTGGACACTATTTGGTGGTACACCTTCAGGAATAATTACCAGAAGCTGAGATCTACAACTAAAAGCATCAAAGTTCCAGGGCAGCAGAATTACACCTAAGGTAATCGTAACATCCTTTGCAATTTAAGCTGATAAAATATCTGAGATCAATTGTTTCATGCCTATGGCAGATAATTTTAAAATGCAGGACATTAGGAATTATTTTACATCATATATAGAAGGGATTTTAGCAGAAGAAAATTATGACTGGACCAATATGTACTTTTATTTTGTAATAGCAATGGGATTCATCATTAACATGATATTCTTAAAGAAATGGTTTGAGATTACAGCAAAAAGGAACTTGTACAAGTTCTCTTCATAGGAGATTTAGTAACAAGGATTTGAGACATGGAAAATGATAGAATTCAAAGCACAGAATGTTTAGAATAAAAGGTTCAGAATATTGAAGATGTCATTGGAGAGCTGACAAGTAGAATAGAAACCGTGGATCACAAAAATAACCAAGTAGAAAACAGAATTTGTTCCATGTCTAATGCCACAATAACCAGAACAGAAACAATTCAATGCATTAACATGCTATGCTAGCACAAACAGCTCTTTCCTGGTCGGAGGAAGCTACTAATAAGTTTAAAAAACTGCAATATCAGATAGAAAGACTAAATGATAGAATCTCTTTCATGTCAGAGGATAACGGCAAGGTGGCAGATAGAACATTATTTCTGGAAGGCAGTTTACATGCCATTCAGATAATATCTAAGGATGAGAATATTAAAAACATGGAATCATTTGTAGTTGGAGAAAGTAAGAAACTGACTCTAGAAAGTTATTTGATTCAAGATGTTTTGACACTCAAAGAAACAATGGTGAATACATTTCAGGATTTAGAAGACATTCAGTCTGATACATCAGAAGAAGAACTACAGTAAGAGGACATGAAAAAGACTTAAAATTTTACACACCATTTAGGGTCAGGGAAGCTTTCCTTGTATCTATTAATGACAAAGCAGCAATGAAAAAACACGGGAAAGGCATCATTGCATATCAGTGGGAAACAATACGTATGAAAGATTTAAAAGGTATAAAGGAAGCAGTAGTCTCTTATGGCATGCATTCACCATATGTGAAGCAATTAGTAGAATCATTGGCAAGGAATAACAAGGTAACCCCTAAGGATTGGGATCAATTAATGTCAGCTGTCCTTGAAAACTCCTCTCAATTAGAATAGCGGGCTTTATGGAGAGAGGACACAAAAGCTCCCCAACATAAAATTCTTGGTGAGGGTCTTTATGCTGATCCAGAAACCCATCTGCCGATGATGAACATATCTTGTCTTTATGCAGTACAGCAGCTCTGAATGCTTGGCATAGTGTTCATGAATTAGGAGAAAGGATAGAATCCTATACCAAGATAAGGCAAGGACATAGAGAATGCTTTAGTGTCTTTATAGAAAGATTATCTAGGGCAGTACAATTAGAGATAGCAGACATAGATTCTAGGTGAATACTCATAGAATCTTTAGCTTATGAGAATGTGAATCCTCAATGCATTGACCTTTAAAAATGCGATCAGCACCCTTGGATGAATGGGTCCTATATACAGGCAACATTGAGTATAATGACAATAAGACTGAAGCATGGGTAGGAGAAGCCACATCTAAAGGTCTGAGGAGACAACAAGATAACAGAGGTCTTAACTATGGTGACTTAGAAGCTTGGGTAGGAGAAGCCATCTCCAAACGTTTGAAGAGATATCAACATGTCAGATGTTATAACTGTGGTAAGATAGGACATCTAAAAAGAAACTATAGGCAAAGCTTCCCTAGAAATAACACTCCCAGGAATGAATCAAACAGAAGGCCTCAGCCTCCTGGGTTATGTAGAAGGTGTGGCAAAGGAAGACACTGGACAAATGAGTGCATATCAACCAGAGACAAGCAAGGAATCCCTTTACCATCGGGAACCTCCTTGGGGGTGGGGCTCTCGAAGGCCCCCACGTCACACGTGGTCCGAACATTCTCAGTCACAGTGGAAGACAATCTCCCACAGGACAATTAGAAAATTCTGTGCCTATTATAAAAACTCATACCGCTCTGGATGACAAACAAGTGATGGAGGTTGAATCAAAAATGACAGAAGGAAATAAAAAACGTTTACTTTGGCAAACGTATATAAATAGTCAAAGGCCTAGATGGATAGTTAAGATGAATAGTAGACTGTTTGGCGGGTAACTTGACACAGGGGCAGATGAAACTATCATATCTAATAAATATTGGCCTCGAAGATGGCCCCTGCATGAGGTAAATGTTCAATTCTTAGGGATTGGAACCCTGTCTCAGGTAAAACAGAGCACGAGATGGATTGAATGTATAGGACCAGAAGGACAGAGAATAAGGTTGAGACCATATGTGGCTGAAGTAGTGATAAACTTATGGGGTCGTGATCTATTACAGCAATGGAATACACAGATCAACATTCCTCCAGTATTAGATAGGAGCCATAAACGACCTCATGATTGTGGAAAGAAGATTATAAAGTACTATACAAGTCAGATACCAAATATCCAGGCTGTACAAAAACAGAATACATATGCTGAACAAACAGAGGAACCAAAAGCCCTACCTTTAAAATGGCTAACACAGTAACCTGTCTGGAAATTGGGGATAATTGTGTCGTGGGGTTCTCTTTCGTTATTTAGAGTTGTGTATGGATGGTGATGCTTAAATTCGGGTTTAACTTTTAGACAGGAATATGGTATGGTTGGATAAGTTATGGTTTAGATGGAATATAGGTAGATTAGCCTATTTTCTTTTGAATTATTGAGTAAGAATGAGATATTATTATACAGTTTATATTGTTATATATTCTTATTTGTGGTAAGCTATGTAAAATTAAGTTTATATTCCCCTTCCTGTAAGAATTGTGTATTATATTTTGTGATATTATGTGAAATCTTTCTACTTATGATGTTTTATGCACATTATTCTTACCATATGCTATCTATGTATACTTTTACTTATGTTCAAGACACTTCGTATGTTGAGACAACTTATGCGCATTTATTCTTGCTATTCTCTATGTATGTAACTTTTTCTTGTATTCAAGACATTTTGTATATTGATACATTTGGGGATATTTATCATGCCGACCTTTATAGTCTACCTCTTGTCTAGAAATTTCTACTCTACCTCTGAGATATGTATGTATGTATGTATGTATGTATGTATGTATGTGTATGTATATAAAATGTTTAGGTATTATTCCCTGCTTTACTCAAGGAAGTTTCAATCAGTTTTTTTTAGCCAAGTTTCTGAGTATTACAGATTATCTTCACCCATGTTTCCTTTACCTATGCGATTAGTCAGACATAGATGCTTAATCTTCAATCAATCCATAGACATGTAGAACATGGCATTTAAATGTTTTAATATTAGTACTCTGTTGACATGAGACACTATTGCTCCTGTCAGCACCGTGTAGTTTCCTAAAAATATGTTGGATACTGTTGTTGCTCCTTCTGGAGTTCATCCTTGCTTCAGCTAATGGCCTTCTGTGCAAAGTACTGCCCTCACCTTCACCACTGATTTGGACGTGCGGTCCTATGTGCTTGCAGGAGACAAATGTCCTATGTGCTTGCAGCAGACAAATATAGAAGACTGGTGAACCTTGCCAAGCCAGGGTAAGACAGCCTTTCTACCTCCCTACTGTTGTTGTTGTCTGTCAAGTACTCTTGGCATTAGCCAAAACTGGGTTTACCAACGTTGCTGTGAGACCTTGGGTGTCTATCCAGGTAGCCTGCTGTTTCTGTCCTTACTGCTCCTTTTGGAAGTTGCCCATCCGCACTTGCTCTCTACTTGTATCATTATTTTCCTTCTCAGATATTGATGACTTGGAGACTAAACTACCACAAGTATTATTCTCTCTTCCTAGTTAGATATAGTAGGTACTAGACTTAAGTATTCCAGCTTAGGACAACTCTATTGTAAACTCTGTTATGCCTTCACCCTAGGACTAGATATGTAGCTTGTTTTGTTCTTGAGTCTCTTTTTCTTAGAGCACACTTGTTATTCACTGTTTTATATATAGTTTTGTATAAAGCCTAAATCTTGTCTTTAGACTAAAAAGGGAAATTTAGTGGGATATTCACTTTGTCTCCTTCTGTGGCATTGACCATGACCACTCCCATTGAGGGGTGGACTCAGGGGCGGAAGTGACCTGGGGAACTAGGTCTGAGTAGAAGCAGGGGAATGCTGTATGGGAACAGAAGGACTTCTGCAGGCATTCTTGGGAGCAGAAAGCTACTGGTGTTCAACTTTCTATGTTGTGAGTTATTTTTCCCTGAATAAACGTCTGTTCGGCCTAATTATTTACCCAGATCCTAATGAAACTGCAATATTGAATCTTTGAAGTCCTACTTGTAAGCCAGGAATAATTTTTAATATTTTGAAAGATGTGCTTTCTACAGCTCTTTATGCAGTGCTTTTTTTTTTCTCCTATGAAAAGGTTAGATTTTTTAAAAAGGTATTTTAATAAATGCTAAGCCAAGAGGTAGGAGAAAGATGCAACCAGCAGACAGTAAATCATTACAAATCATGATAGGTGTGGTCAGGGTGGCTGTCTTTGTTGTTTTTACAGTGGGCACACACAGGGTTTTGGAGCTCTTTAAAAGATATCTAAGAAACCTATCTGAGTCTACACACAAGATAGTTGCTAGGAACCCATAATGCTTTTATAATTACCTTTATCTATCCCACCTGCCTTTTCAGTTTTTGAACTTCTAGATTTTAATGCTTCATGTTTTAAAAATTCAAAGAACAAAAACTTTAATTTTAAACACATTTTGAGACCAGACTTTTTCGCAAAGCAATGACCTTGTATCAGCAGAACTTGAGGGGGATTCTTGAAACTGCCTTTAGAGCTACCATTGCCCTCTTTTACAGCCTAGAGATCCTCAAGAAGCTACATGTGAGCGCTGTTATTATGTGCATGTGCCGGGGGCACTTGGGGTTGCCAGAAGCACTTGAGGGTACCAGGGGGAAGTGGGGCTGCTGGGGGTCATGTGAGGTTGCTGGTTGGCATGTGGTGCTGCCAGAGGCAAGTGAGAGTACCTGCAGCACATGGGGCTGCTGGGCAGTATGTGAGGCTGCTGGGAGCAGGTGATATCAGTGTCTTCCTATTGTATCAGGCACAAGACTGGTCATTCCTGCAAACTAAACTAAACTGGCTATGCTCTGCCCTGTATTAGAAAAGGCATGCCCCTTTCCTTAAGTCATATTATCTTATTAAGGGCACAGCTCCCAAGTTGGATGCTTTGCATGAAAGAGTCCCACATGGGGGGCATGGGAACATCACACCCAGATGCTTAGCGAAGTGTGCCATATCTAACAGTCCATTGGAGGTGATGCGCACGGCCAGCAGCTGGGGCTGCACCTGCTCCTCAGTCCTTTCCTGGACGTGGGACTGCAGAAGGACTCTGCCTGGAATTGAGGTTGTGCTCAGAGTTCTTCACTGTGTTTGATTAAACACATGTGTTTAATAAGGATCTGGATAAACAGTGAGGCCGAACTGTTGCAGCATGCTAGAGCCCACTGGTTTTACTCAAATATAGGCTTTTTGAGGCTGTGGTTTTGTCCTGAAAAGGTTCTGAACTTTGAACATGTCTGAGTGTACGCAGAGCACATGTGATGTGGCTCGATGCTTCTCAGTCCTGTAGATGCACGCACCCATGGGGACACAGATCTCTCCTGGCCTAACTTGCTGGGTTGAAGCCTATACAATATTTTGCTGTCTGGTATTTGAGCAGTTAACAGGTTCTTCAGTAAGAAGAACAAATCATTATTGGTTGTTTTATTGCATTAGGTCTCTCCAGGTTACACCGGATGGGATGTCTTCACCCTGGATTCCCACGTTGATTGACTGATTGCCACAGTAAGGTCATTCTGTGTACTTGTGCTCACAGTAGTGTTCAAAACTGTTTGAATTGTTGGACATTTTACTCTTTCAAACTGACTTCCTTTTCTAAAAACTAAGATTCAAAGTGACTGTGCTATTAGGATATACCCACTGAATGAGTTGATTAAGCCAAGACTGTTTCAGATAAATATTAATGATAGCTGAAATGCTCCTGTTTAGTGGTGAGAATGGTGTGTGGAAATCTCCCACTATAAGTGTGATAAATTTTATGTGAGGTTTGAATTTTAGTAGTGTTTTTTTTTTTTTTTTTTTTTTTTTTTTACGAATATGTGTGCCTTAGATTTGGATCATAGATGTTCAGAATGTAGACTTTTTGTTGATGTATTTCTCCTGCGATGAATACAAAAAGACCATCTTCATCTCCTTTGATTAATTTCAGTTTGAAATCTAATTGTTAGATATTAGGATAACCAGACCTGCTTTCTTCTTGGGTCCATTTGATTGGAAGATCTTTTCCCCACTCTTTACCCTGGGGTAATGTTTATCTTTGAAGCTTTGATATATTTTGTGAATGCAGCAGAAGGATGCATTCTGTCTTCATGTCCATTCTGTTAGCTTGTGTTTATTTATAGATGAGTTAAGATCATTAATGTTGAGGGAGAGTAAGACCTTTGATTGTTAATGCTTGTTTTGTGTGTGTGTGTGTGTGTGTGTGTTGTTGGCATTGGTTTTGTGAATATATTTGTCCTGCTTTTCCCTTGTTTTCTGGTGAAGTGGGATTATCTGTTTCCTACATCTTTGTGAGTATTGTAAACTTCTTGGTTTCGAGTTTTCCTTCCAAAACTTTATGTAGGGCTGGACTTGTAGATATACACTGTAATAATCTGGCTTTTTCATTAAATATCTTGTTTTATCTGTCTATAATTATTGTTAGTTTTGCTGGCATGGCATCCATGGACTCTTAGTACTTGTAGAACATCTATCCAAGACCTTCTTGCCTCAGGGGTTTCAATGGAGAAGTCAGGTGTAATTTTGATACCTTTATATGTTACCTGTCCTTTTTCCTTCACTGTTCTTAACATTCTTTCTTGTTAGGAGTAGTTTTTCTGCCCGCCACTGGTCTGGTCCCGCTGCAGCGCCAGCCCCAATTAACATACAGAGACCCTGTATTAGATATCATTCTGTTGGCCCTGTCTTAAGTATTATCCAATTTCTGTTAATCTATGTATTTCCACGTGGTCTAATCTTACCAGAGAGAGAGGCTGCTATTGTCTGCTCTCTGCATTGACTCCATGCCAACCTCTCTCTACTCCTTCTTCAAATTCCCCTTGTCTCCCAGTCCCTCCTCTCTTGATTTCCTATTATACAACACTGCTTTTTTCATTAACCAGTATGAGAAACATATTTACAAAATGACTTCTCCCATCATCTCCTCTTTTCTGTCTAAATAAAAAGATGGGTTTTAACCTTAACAGCAAAATATATCACACAACAGTTATCAAATAACAATCACAGTTAATAATATTTAGTTCATTAACATTTAGCAAGATTTGAAGAAAATATTCCATTATCTATCCTATCTTTGTGAGTCTAAAGTCCTATATGATACTTATTTTTAATCCTAAATAAGGAAAACTATAACCATAACTATCTGTCTTCTGCTCCTTCAAAAACCACAGAAGGTTAATATATCAATTCAAAAAATGACAGAAACTACTTGCCTGGTCAGGAACCTGAAGTTGTTCTGTAATTTTCCATCTTCAGCCCATAGGCCATAGTGTGTCAGACAGACTCTTCAGCAGAGCAGGAAACTTTAAACAGTTTGTCAGTCCTTATTCTCTGTGTCCTGCAGACTGAGTGGCAGACTCTTCCATGAAGCAGGAATTCTTTAGCAATGTCAATCTTGAATCAGCAGTCACTTTCCTGTGGGTCCTGCATGTTCATTTTATATATAATAAAGTCAAAGTGTCCAGAAAAAGAGAATTATCTCGTCCCAATGGCTAGCCTTGCCATAATGGAAGTAAACTTCATAACACGTTTCTTCAATGTATTTTTTAAACTTGTAACTTTTGGGGTCATACGTCACATACATGTAATAGGTTTTCATTGGCATATTTTAAACTCATGATCTGTTGGGGTCACGTGTCACATATATTTAACATGTTTTCATATTTTCTAATAAATTTGTGAGTTTAGGTCTCGTGTCTCACACGTTTTTGTATTGAGAGTATTTGGGTCATATTTTATTGTCATTATTATTAACATTATTATTGATATTGTTATCATCACTATTATTATTCTTGTTACTATTACTGTTATTATTTTTCTCCCATCCCCCGTATCTCTCACCTCCTTCAGTGACCCGAAACTCCCAGTGCCACAGGACACTACATTCACGCACACTACGCCGAACCTGTTTGAGGTGGTGTCCTCGGCCAAGTATGACAGGCATGGGCAGCTGTACCTGCACATTGAGCGCTGCCAGCACATGCACAACCACTACCCTGCCGCCAAGGTAGCCTTCTGGCTGGAGCTGGTGCCAAGCCTTCAGGGCCTGGTTGACTTGCTCCGCCCCAGTGCCACGCCCCCACCAGGTTCAGGAAACAGTGGCTTCCGGGCCAGGAAAGAGCGCCACACCTAAGCCAGAGACAGGAAACAGGCTTGCGGACAGGAAACAGTGGCTCTTGGCCAGAAAACAGTGTGATTGGGGCAGGAAACAGCAGCTCCTGGATAGGAAAGAGTGGAATCGGGACAGGAAACAGCAAATTTGGGACCCGAAAAGTAAACACCATCCCCAGAACCCAAAAGCTTCTTTTCACTTCAGTAAATAGAAATGGATTAAAAGAGGTCTTTAATAGTATTTTCTCCATTCTGGAAATAAGAATATTGGAGCATAGGAAATATATTTAAATAATCATCAATATATTTGACTGACATAATGGTGCTTTCAATTTCATGTGTATATAACTATATGCATGAAGTAGTTTGATAGACTTCAAAATAATTATAACTCAAAAAGGAGACATATTTTTTTGTGGATAAAATCAGTGAAGCTATAAGGTCAGTCCATTAGTGGATGTGCTTATTTTAGCATGTGGGAGGTGTAGTAGAATGTGAAAGAATTTTGAACCACAAATGTTGCCTGGAAACCCTGCTGGAATCCTATATTCTGGTATGATGAGACAAGACAAAACCCATAGAGCTCCTTATATGTAGTGCCATTACTGCATGTTTTCGCCTCTCAGAAATAACTATCTCAAAACACTTTTAACGACCTCATTTGTTGTAATTGATTCTCCTCACCAACTCATAGCAAAATCCTTGGAAATTCGGCTACAGTTATAAATACTACCCAGTTCAAGATTACCTACATTAGGGATTATAATCTGGGGTGAAACGGTTCAACAACTTTTGTTTATAAATGTCATATTTACTAAGAAATAAAACCATGGGTTAGGAAGATAAATAGACTCAAAATTATTCAACAAATGGTTAGTTTTCCATTGTTACCTTCCTTCGGGAAGGTGTTAATCCATTTGTTAGATTAGACTGTAGGATATTTGGATAGCAGTTCATCTCTAATGCAGCAACTGCCCAACATCAACTATCTGATACCCTCTGAAACCCTGGACACACAATGACATTTAATCATTTTACACATTTAATTAATCTTTGATTAAATAACCGATGATACGTGGAGTATGTTGCAAGTAAGAGACACTTGTGGATGTTGAGTGTGGCAGACAATCTCATCATCTGTTCATGTAATTATTTAATTATTAAAATAGAACATTAGAATATCAATGATCAGTGTTTTGTACAACAATATGGAAGTCAAGTATACAAATACATGTAATTGCATAATCATGTAGTCAAATTATTTAAATCAATGTTGACACCATGATTCATGAGTCTGGTTTGGAATCAAGTTTGGGAAGTCTTTGATATGATATCAACTTGTTATTTGATAATTTATTTATGTAAAACAATGATTATGTCATCCATGATACTTGGAGTTTGGTACCAACATGTGGGATCAAGTATGCCAGATAATTTAATTATATAATTAAATGATTTAAATTGATGACAGGTGTTAATATGCAAGATCATCTAAGTATTTGTATAATTGTTTTAAAAAGTCATCCTCTGTTCTATGAAGTGTATAGCCAAGCTCTAGCTAGGGGAGTTAGGTATGTGATATCAGCACATATTTTGATTAATTGATTAAATCAATGATGATGTCATCCTTCATGCTTGGATTCTGGTCACTCTTCCCTGTCATATAAATGCCACATCACCTATTTATTTATTGTGAGAGTTAGCAATTATGGACTTATTTAATTATTTAAATGATAATGGCATCATTTCTTGTTCTTAGGGTGCAGTTATCTGTCAGGGATGAAGTTAAGGATTTGGAAGTTGCAGACATAGACAGAGAAGAAACTGAATGCCATATGTATTACCCAGAGTGCTAGGGATGCTATAACATTGAGTCCAGAAAACTCCATTGTGCCCACTGATAAAAAGTACATGTGTTCTACCAAGGTAAGCATGGTTGTTGGGGTATTTTCCTCCCTGCCCTTCCTCCACATCCTCACATTCGTTGTGCTCCCCCTATGGGGAGAAGCAGTGAAACAAGAGGCATTGCAACATCACAGAGGCCTCCCCAAGAATGATGTCCCAGAACACGGATGAGATGCTCTCTCTCAGCTCTGCTGGTGACACCCCTGCTGCTGCCATCTCTGCAGCTGGTACCAACATTGAAGCCACTACTGCTACCCCAGGTATTGGCCCATCATCACAGTTCCTGCAGTACCACAGCAGAGACTCAGTGGTTCACTGATGTCAGCTTGAGAGAGTTCATCTGGCAAGACAGTCTCACAATCTATCTCAACCCCACAGCCTTGCACACAAAACACTTATCAAGCAACATTCAGGCAACTTCTCTTTCCAAGGCTGCCAGTCTCCCTCAACATGGAATTTTTGGAATCGCCTAAATGTAGATTAGCCTAAGCACATAATGGACTCAGGGATCTCTGAGGAGATTCAAGTGGACTGAGGAAATGTAATCTAGAATCTGGGGGAGAATAAGCAATTCTCACTTTTCACACCATATTGCCTGAAGTACAAACTCACCCTGTCCTCCGCAGTGACTTCATACAATATTCCACGTGTCCTCACAGGAAACCTTTATGATGCCTTCTTCATTATCTCCCCCAGATTCCAAGAACCATGTTGTAGAAACAAGTATGCAGAGAGAGAGAGAGAGAGAGAGAGAGAGAGAGAGAGAGAGAGGAGTTAGGCACAACAACTTGCCTGCAAAAAGGCTATCTCACATAAGAAGACCTCAACCTCACAGCGGTGATCCCCCTCAGAAAAAAAATCATGGACTTAGGAACCAGGGCATCTGCATTGCCTCCTAATTGCCCAGTCAGTTACTCTGATGTCCAACTCCCACCACATTCACTGATGTGACTGTGATCTGCTTCCTACTCCAGCATCCATGCTGGCATTTTTTGTGTTGGTGTCTTACACACTGAGCAAAATACACCTTCATTGTCCAAGCAACCAGATCATAAGGGGCTGTCCAGGCTGACACAGCTGATAGGGCAGCAGGATGTTGGTGTCCTAAATCACAGGGCACAAGTGAAGTTGGGCAGATGACAAACAGGTAGGACAACTCGATTAAATAGGGCACACAGCCCAGAACTGACTATCATTTGGCAGAAGGCAGGTTTATGCTGTACACAGGGCAAAGGGCATAGAGCTGTGATAACTTGTGTGGGATCAGGTTTTACAGAATAATGGTCCCATGGGTGTGATTTTCTGATAAGAAAGGATAAAGTCCACAGCATACCTTGGCTCACAGAACCAATCCATCTAAATACAATTTTATGCAATGCCATATTATCTGCAGCAGGAGCCATTAGTGGACATGTGACATCCATGGCATCCTCCTGGGTGGAGCTTGATGTGGTGTCAAGGGCACATGGTAAGAATAAACATTCCATCCAACTTGCCCACCTATAGCTCAGGCCGTGGGCCTGTGTCCACATCCTAGCCATCTCTTAGGCATCACAAAAGCTACTTCCCTCTCTCTCATATGTAGCACCAAAAAATTAAATCTGGAGGGAAAGATATTGTGCTTCAACTTTCAAGATGCAAATCAGAGAAGCAAAAGAGCCAACACAGCCAGTAGATCTCACCTCTACTCAGATGAAATGTCAGTATGGTTACAGGGGACTTCAAAGGAAAAGGCTCTCAGATTCCATTACCTCCTTATATTGCTTTCTCTAACCAGCCGTATTACTCCTATCTCAATATCCCTAGCTCTTGAATTATGAGCGTGTAATACAAGTTGCAGAGCTCACCCTTCTGAATGATGTTTCTTTTAAGATAGGATCAGTGTCTTAGCATCAGTGTGGCCTTGTACTCACAGAAATCATTATACCACCCACCTGGAGTCCTTGGAATAAAGGTGTGTAATACCACTACCTAGAATCTACAGATGAAAAAATATGGATGCTTGGATATTTTGAATTCCTGTGGCTTTCATAAATCATAATATAGCTGCAACAACATACTTTCTCTCATCTCCACATCCCTCCATTTCCTACCACCTAGAAAGCCCCACCATGGAAACACCTATTTTCCATCAGATATAGAACTTTCTGTAATCTCTGAGGACATCTATCTACCTGTGGGACTCAGATATCTCAGAAAAGATTCATTGGCCAGACAACAGGCAATATAGACACCTAGGGAAAATAAGTAATACTTGCTTGCACACCAAAGTGCCTATAGCCCATACCAAACTCCTTCTTAGTGAAAACCCACCAAATTCCAGGTGTCTTCACAGGAAACCCTCAAAGTGCCATCATCCTTTCTCTCCAGGGCCACAGACATAAGGAACAAAAGTACTGTACACAGATAGGATGGGACAAAACAACACCCTTAATGAACAGATATCATCCCACATAAAAACAACCATAAATTAACACTGGTGATAACCATCTAATCTCATTCGGTCTAGTCATATATCTCTCTGTCTACCTATAAATCTAACTCCTCCTCTGTCTATGTCTCCATCTATACTTGGCTCCTATCGATACTCCCATCCATGGAATCCAGTGCAACTTGACCTCTCTGGATCCATATTATATAACATTTTCAGCATGCAACAGAAAGGTGGTCTCTGTGATTATTTACAGACTATAGAGGCCATCCTCCACAATGCTGAGATATTCCAAGATTGCCTATAGAAAATTAATCAACTCCCTCTGCCTCTTAGACACAACCATGTCTAATTAGTTAACTTTGTCTTCCCACAAATCTCCTGGAGGCATATGCTCTGAAATTACAAAGGGAGCTACCTGGAGGTGCAATTATGGACTCTGACATGTGCCAGATTGGCTACTACAAAGTTTAGTCTTGTCACCTCTTATATGTTTCTCACAAAATGAACTAAACAAGCAAGCCATTAGGACAGATACCAACACAACATATATGCTCACACACACACACACACACACACACAAACACACACACACACAACACACACACACACACACACACACACACACACACACTCACATGAAGGGCAGGAACTCACCAGATATTTTCAGAACTAAGCTGGCACTAAAGGCCCCAGATAGATCCTTGTGTTGATTCCATAACATTCTCAAAGTATTGTAACTGTCACATCTACTTTGACTAGCAAAGAAAATGCAACACCCGACTCTTCTTTAAGCAGTTTATTCAGGAACCTTGTATAATCTTCTGACCCTGGGGGCAGCCCAGCCCACAGCTTAAAAGCCCTTGGGAAGTCAACCCCAGAATGCTATGTGGTGAAAAACAAAAACAGACAGGTCCACATACACAGAAGCAAGCCAGGTTCTCAGCTTTTAACCAAATACGGAATTGTTTAATACAAAGGGCACTCACCATCGGGAAGGCGGAGGGCACAAGCCAGTGCCATTTTTAAGGCGTGGCACTTCGCAGCTCAGTACACTGGTACAGGACAGAGCAGGAGAATGAAATTTTCTAACTTTGACCCTTCGGTTTCCCTCCCGTGCTTAAGGCATGGTGAGCGACTTAAGAAATTGCAAAATAAACCACCTACTTGGTTGTACTGTTTAGCAGAGATGACGCCCGGTGGGGCAGGTAGGGTCAGTAAATCCTGGTCTGGCCTGGATGGTACCTACAGGACTGCCTTACCTGCTTATGGCATCCTTCAGTCCCCATCATACCCTAGCTGCTTCTACTCAGCGTCACACTTACTTTAGTTCTAAATGTACTAGGTTTACAAAAACATGTCACATGGGATTCTGTGGATGGTGCCTACTAGACCACTTGAAGGGTTCTGCTTATGTGACCCAGACGTCTTTTTTTATGGGATTACAGTCCCTGAATTATACCTGCAGCCCAGCTCAAGGATAAATTCATGCCGAAAAGAAACCTATGTAAAGCCATAGGAGTGTTTGCTTATGAGGAAAAGAAAGGAGTGTCATGCTGGCAGGATTTGCAAAACCATTCTACTTGATGGCATTAGTGTACTGATAATGCCATACTGTATGAGTCAATAGGGTATACTCGCTCAAACATTCCAAAGTCCCAATCTCTGACACTATGCTCCAAGATCGCTAAATTTGCCAAGTCTCACCAGAGATAGTACTCTATACCTGATGCACGGGGAAGATCCCTGGGGGTGAGGAGGGTGCAGAGTGCGGTGGGAAGATAGAATCACAAACTTCTCTGGGGCTCTCCGCTGCACTCACTTGAGACATTCTGCTTTTGCTATCTGCCAGTCCTGTGAATGTCACACATAAGAGCACAGGGGGCTCACTAGCAAGAAGGCAGGAGTGCAAATCTAAACATACAGAAACCTAATGCCAATATGGTCCATAGAGGAGGAAGCTAATGACCAAACTCAAGGACTTTTACACCAGGGCTGCATGTTGCACTCTACATGCTCAGCCAGGTTGATCCGAAGACTGTACCCCTTGTGAAACATAGCAGCTATCTTCTTGGCTCTATAGACCCAGGTTCCCACTGTTGCTACCAAGTAGGCTTTGGGTCTTTGGGCATCTTTCAACCTGTACACAATCAAACATCCATATCAATGCAGCCAGGAATGAAGGTGCATCCTAGAGGTAACTGACCCAGGGCTGGCTGGTAGGAAATTATGATGGTGGTGGTCCAGACCACAGGGTACAGAGAGGATGGGCAAAGGAATTAGAGGTGAAGACAACTCATCACAAAAAAAGCACTAAGTACATAACTTGGTTCCTTCATGGTAGAAAGCTGATCTGATTTGTATATAAAGCAAAGGGCAAGCAGCTCTTTGTACTTTTGAGTGATCCAGGCTTAGGGGGAATTGGACCCCATGCTAACCACTTCCTAAGCATCATCAAGCTGATCTTAGCTATGTTCAGATCTGTGAAATGTAGCAAGTAAAAAAAAAAATACATAGAGCTAGATATTGGGCTTCAACATGCAAAGTGAAGATGAGAAGAGCAAAACAGCCAAGCGAGTAGATCTTACTTCTACTCAGATGAAATGGCTTTATATTCTCTAGGAATCCTCAGATGAAAATGTCTCTCAGATTTATTTAATTCTCTTTATAGTACTTTCTCTGACATCCATATCACTTCTACCACCACTTCCCTAGTTCTTGGATAATAGACATGTTTTGCCAGGTACTGGGATCATCTTTCTGTGAACTATTTCTCTTAAGAGTGGATAAATGTTGTGTAGTCCGTGTGGCCTTCACCTAAGAGATATTTCTGTAGCACTTAATCCTATATCCTTGTACCAACTAGCTTGTAAAATTATCCATTATGGCTGCTCTGCTATTTGGGTGTCTATTGACTTTCATAAATCATAATCAATGCATCACCACTATCAAAATCTCCCCTCCACCCACATCTGGATATCCCTCACTTCCTACCAGAGCACATTCAGGAAAGTCCTGTTTCCTAAAGTCCTCAAATTCCCCTCAAATGAGAAACTTACTGTATTCTCTATAGACATTCGTCTACATATGGCCAGGACTTGGAACTGAGGGGCCTCAGATATTTCTGGAGAGATGAAAGTGGACAGATGGCTGGCAACCTAGACACCTAGGGTTAATACATAATTATTGATTGTCACACTAGGATGCCTACAGCACATATCCACCCCACATTATCCTCAGGTACTTTCCTCCAAATTCCAGCTGCTACCACAGCAAAACCTTAAGAAAACTTAATCCTTTCCAGCCATGGCCTCATGCCAGTGAAACAGAAAAACCAGACAGAATGCAAAAACTCATTGTCATAAAAAAAAAAAAACACCTAAAATTGAATAGTGCATACAAAAGTCTCCACCACTCAACTCATTTTCTCGATCACTGTAACTACCCAGTTTCATACATACCCCAACCTCTATCTGTGTATCCTTCTATACCTAGCCTATATTTACACTTACATCCATAGTATCCAGTGAAATTAGGTCTGTCTGTATTTAGATGATAATCCATATTCAGTAGGAAAATGCTTCTGTTCCCAATGGTCTGCCATTCTCCCATGTACATAGAAAAGCTACAGGTGCCATTCTCCACACTGATTGAATTTTCCGAAATGGCCACAAGATGACCACCTCCTTGCCTCCTTCAGGCAACCCTGTCTAATTTCTTGAACTCTCCCTTTCCATCAGCATCCTGGAGGCATCTTTTGTCTAGTGGACATGTATGAGGATCTCTGAGTTCCTTGATGTGCTAGTCTGGCCACTACTAAGTAGGGTACTGCTGCTTTTATACTATTTCCACAAAATATACTCATCCACCACGTCACAACTACAAGTAACAAACACACACACACACACACACACACACACACACACACACACACACACACACACACACACGACGATTTATTGCAGACAGTGTGGACATCTGAGATGGAGCTGAAGCATTAAACACGGAAAGACTTCTTATAAATGCCAAGATGTCACTACCTTAAATCGTTAGCTGACCACGATATCAGTACACAGCATTATCACTCTGTGATGAATTTTGGGCACTCCCAGACCTAGCTTACTGTCAGGGAAAAAACAGAATAAATACAGGCAACTTTTCTTGGGCTCATACACATGTGCCCCACCACAAACACATGCATATGGAAAGAGAGAGAAAGAGAGAGAGAGATTAAGAGATGTTGTGATACCCCAGATAGTTCTAAGTTTTAAGTTAAGAAAACTCTGTATGTATTGTAACCACTGAAATGATACCTGGACAGAGCAGTGCAGGACAACTGGCTTTCGATCATCAAACTGAGGTTTAAGGCAAGGTGTTGTAGTTTGGAAAACACAGGACATCAGGACATGCCACCTACATGGGTGCCCGATATCAGCCAGAAAACTATTGGGGCATTAGGGAAAAGAAATCCTGGCTCAGTCTGGATGGTACCTACAGGTCTACCTGCATCTTTTGCATACCCTTCTGTCCACACTGTATTCTGATGCTTCTAATCAGATTCATCCTTACAAAATACACTGCATTTAACTCTATGCCATGTTACCTATGATCAAGAGGATATGCACCCCAGACCCTTTCAAAAGTTCTGCGGTCATTCTCTGAATACTTTTTAACAGGTTTCAGTCACTGAAATATCTGTACACTAGATCTAGGAGAAATCTATGTGTGAAATAAATTAAAGGAAAGCCACAATGTAAGGAGTATGGTTTTTCCGCCCGGCCGCCTAGTCTTGGCCCGCCACCACACCAGCCCCAAATATTACACAGAGACTCTGTATTTGATACAATGCTGTTGGCCCGGTTACTTGTTTCTTCTCAGCTAGCTCTGTCTTAATTATTAACCCATTTCTGCTGATCTATGTATTTCTCTTACCGGGGAGCCGGCCGGCATACTGCTTTCTCGAGACTCTCCATCTTGGCTCCTCCTCACTTCTTCCTCTTTCCTCCTTGTCTCCTAGCCCCGCCTATCTTCCATTCCTATTGGCCAACAGTGCTTTATTCATTAACCAGTATGAGAAACACATATATATAATGGCATCTCCCATCGCCACACAGATGACTTGGAAGATGAGGAGAAATGGGTGGCAGTTAAGGGGTTATGGATCACAGAAATCTGTTCACAATGACTATGTGGTCCTGGGACCATGAAATTACACCAGAGGTACTGGACACTGTGTGTGTTTTACAATACTTGGTAGGGGTGTTGGAGGAGATGTTCAGGATAAAGATTGAGTGGTTTGGTGGCACTGTGCTCAAGCTGTAGACAGTGGGATGTACAATACCTCAAATCAGGACAGATGTAGCCCACGATACAGTATCGTTGTTGACATGTCCCCTGATCCTGCCTGATATGGCCACACTACAATCAGGAAACTGAGTTTCCTGTGCACAGCAATCCAAGTCCATGGTGCCTGGACTGTTGCACCTGAACTCAGATTTCTCGAAGTACTCTGATGTGCCAAGGGGAATGTAGGAGACCTGTTTAGGTCCTATGGATCCAGCACTGACAAGAGCTTCCTAGACAGCCTGCAGCCATAACAGAGAAATACCAGAACATGCTGGCATATTCTGCAAATACACTCCCTTTGATGGGAGTACTACACCAAGAATGGCAGATTTCAAAGTACATTGGTGTACACTACCGAAGACATTTCAAAAAAAAAAAAAAAAAAAAAAAAACATGAACTAAGAAAAATCCTTTCCCATCATACTCTGAAATAGCCACCAATCAATGAAAATTTACAGAACTAGAACACTTGAACTTCTGCAAGGGATGGTTTCCAAGGGGTGTTTACGGACAGGGTGTGCTGGAGATGTGGAGGGCAGAGAACTCTCAGGCTCATCTACTTCACTGCCCTGAAACAACTTATTCTCAAGGCTACTCACCACAAATATCTGAAATCTAGAAGCGATCTACTTAACATGGCCATCCACAATCACTCTCATACATGTGACTTTCTATATCTTATGTAGACATCCAACTATCTGTGTGCTGGCGTGGGCACAAGAGATTCAAGTGGTCTGGGGAAAGGCAAACTAGACACCTAGGGTACATACCGAATTCCCGGTTGGTACAAAAGTTTAGAGCACAGGGACTTCTCACAAAATTCCAGGGGTCTCCAAAGATTCTTTGATCCTTCTCCTCCAGGGCACCAGTTACATAGAAAAGAAACAAATATCCTTACAAAGAATGGAAAAACACTTCAACCTTCATGTTAAAACCATCCCAAACCAATTCACCGGAACTGCACACTCTGGTCCCTTTTGCCTTGTATTTGTCCACTTTCATAACTACCTCCTCCACTACCTTTGTCTCCCTCCCTGGCTCCTATATATTCTCCCATCCATGGCATCCAGGGAAGCTAGGCCTGCCTGGACCCAGATGATACACCCTATTCAGGAGGGAAATGTATTTCAGCACACAACAGAGAACCAGTATACCAGTATGCTACGATCATCAATAGAATGCAGAGTCCCACTTTCACACTGTTGATATCTTCTACAATGACTGCTAGATGAAGAACACAGTACCACCTTCTTGAGACAAACCTTGTCTAATCTTTTCTGATTCTCCTTCTCTACAAAGCTTCCTGTGGACATCTGCTGTCAGATTACAAAGGGCTGTCTTTGGGTATATTGGATGGAGATAAGTGGGGAGCTATGAGTTCCTGGATATGCCACGCATGTCACAGACACACAAATTCTCTTTCTCCCTCTCCCTCTCTCTCTGGCTCTGTTTGACTCTCTCGGGAGGGCATATTTTGCAAATGGGAAATGGAGTCTAGAAGTTGTCAGGGTCCCACATAGAGGAAACATCATGATCTGACCAAGCCAAATGTTGAGCATGGCAGGTACTTGGGGCGCCGTGCTGGTCTTCCTCCACTCCATGGCTTTCATTGTCTTCCACTATGCAAAGAACAAGCAACAGCACCAGAGGCATAGGCAGTACCATAGTGGTTTCCAAGGCAGCATTGCTTGAGATGACATCACAGAATGTGTAGAGCTGTTTCCTCTTGGCTCTGAAGATGAATGTACTTCCATCACTGCTGCCATAGACTCTGCTGCTGTAGTCCAGATAACCACAGCTGCCTCATCATTACTGCAGTGAGTTGGTGGGGTGTCATGATATCATACCAACAGAGTTCATTAGAAAGATCTTCTGCTCATCTGATTATTAAATTTCTGAATTTTTAAATTGGTGATGACTGTGTCCTTTATGGGTCGGTTTCGGTGCATCCTTTCGGGAACTGATGTTGCAAAACCTTCCAGTTTTTTAAAAATTATGTAATCATTTGATCATTAATATATATTATTATGTAATCAGTAATCTTTGGATCTCCCAGTGTCTCTCATGATCTGGGCACTTCTTCTGGCACCAATCATGTGCTGTGTCCATCACAGAGCAGCCATACCACTTATTGATGAACACATCACCCTTTATGTAAACAAATAAGTAAATAATTGGATGGTTCTGCATACTTAACTTTCATAAAAATGAACCATACTCCACTCAAAGGATGTAATACTTATTAATAAAATAATGACACACAATTAATTTCCAAGGAGAACTGGCCCGACTCCAGTTATGAAGGACAACTTCATCATAGATTTAAATAATTAATATATAATTATAAATTAATTGAGTAACGAATTGGTGTTGTCTACTTAAATCCCACATGGTGGAGTCAGACAGGAAACTTCCTGGAACAATGAATTCTTTAAACAATTAAATAAATAAATAATTAGTTGGCCTTGTGCATTAACTCCTACAAGGTAGCAACCAAACTCAAGGTATCATGGATGATGCAATTATCTACTTAAATGAATAAATAACGAACTAACGAGATAATGTACCATCATCAACTCCGACAATCTGACTCCAAACCTGTCTTATGGTCATTCGCATTTTAAATAATTTAAGTACATAATTACACGATCTGGCGTACTTGATCCCACAGGGTGGAACCAAACTCCAGTGATCTTCTATTATTTAATGACCTAATCTTATAGTTAAATAAGTATACCATCTGATGATATGATGGTCTGGAACATTTGACTCCAACAAGGAAGCTCCAACCTCCACTGATCACAGACAAATAATAATAGATTTTAATAAGTGAATTATAAAACAATTAAATAATTGGATGTTGTTTTATATCTGACTCCTATAAGACTGAGCGAATACACCAGATCAATGATTATGTAATCTTAGATTTGAACAATAAAATGAAATGAACAATCATATAATGTCTGATAAATAATCACTGGGGAGAAAACTAAATGATATCATCCTTGATTTAAATAACTAAATGAAATGACATGCCACAATTCACTCTATCAAGGTGGATCCAGACTCCACTCATCCTCAAGTAGGTAAAGATAGATTGCAATAATGGAATAATTAGATGCTTAGATTGGCTGGCACCCTTGACTCCCACAAGTTGGCACCAAACTTCAGTGATCACAGATTACCTAGTGAACCATTTTAATAATTAAATGATTAAATATTTAAATTTTTGGACTTTTTTGCATCATCAATTCCTGAAATGGCATGCCACACCTAAAGACGGATGCTGTCATCATAGACTTTTAAAATGCATTAATTTAATAATCAGATAAGTAGACTGTCTTGCCAGATGAACTCTCTCAAGCTGACATCAGTGAACCACTGAGTCTCTGCTGTGGTACTGCAGGAACTGTGATGATGGGCCAATACCTGGGGTAGCAGTAGTGGCTTCAATGTTGGTACCAGCTGCAGAGATGGCAGCAGCAGGGGTGTCACCAGCAGAGCTGAGAGAGAGCATCTCATCCGTGTTCTGGGACATCATTCTTGGGGAGGCCTCTGTGATGTTGCAATGCCTCTTGTTTCACTGCTTCTCCCCATAGGGGAGCACAACGAATGTGAGGATGTGGAGGAAGGGCAGGGAGGAAAATACCCCAACAACCATGCTTACCTTGGTAGAACACATGTACTTTTTATCAGTGGGCACAATGGAGTTTTCTGGACTCAATGTTATAGCATCCCTAGCACTCTGGGTAATACATATGGCATTCAGTTTCTTCTCTGTCTATGTCTGCAACTTCCAAATCCTTAACTTCATCCCTGACAGATAACTGCACCCTAAGAACAAGAAATGATGCCATTATCATTTAAATAATTAAATAAGTCCATAATTGCTAACTCTCACAATAAATAAATAGGTGATGTGGCATTTATATGACAGGGAAGAGTGACCAGAATCCAAGCATGAAGGATGACATCATCATTGATTTAATCAATTAATCAAAATATGTGCTGATATCACATACCTAACTCCCCTAGCTAGAGCTTGGCTATACACTTCATAGAACAGAGGATGACTTTTTAAAACAATTATACAAATACTTAGATGATCTTGCATATTAACACCTGTCATCAATTTAAATCATTTAATTATATAATTAAATTATCTGGCATACTTGATCCCACATGTTGGTACCAAACTCCAAGTATCATGGATGACATAATCATTGTTTTACATAAATAAATTATCAAATAACAAGTTGATATCATATCAAAGACTTCCCAAACTTGATTCCAAACCAGACTCATGAATCATGGTGTCAACATTGATTTAAATAATTTGACTACATGATTATGCAATTACATGTATTTGTATACTTGACTTCCATATTGTTGTACAAAACACTGATCATTGATATTCTAATGTTCTATTTTAATAATTAAATAATTACATGAACAGATGATGAGATTGTCTGCCACACTCAACATCCACAAGTGTCTCTTACTTGCAACATACTCCACGTATCATCGGTTATTTAATCAAAGATTAATTAAATGTGTAAAATGATTAAATGTCATTGTGTGTCCAGGGTTTCAGAGGGTATCAGATAGTTGATGTTGGGCAGTTGCTGCATTAGAGATGAACTGCTATCCAAATATCCTACAGTCTAATCTAACAAATGGATTAACACCTTCCCGAAGGAAGGTAACAATGGAAAACTAACCATTTGTTGAATAATTTTGAGTCTATTTATCTTCCTAACCCATGGTTTTATTTCTTAGTAAATATGACATTTATAAACAAAAGTTGTTGAACCGTTTCACCCCAGATTATAATCCCTAATGTAGGTAATCTTGAACTGGGTAGTATTTATAACTGTAGCCGAATTTCCAAGGATTTTGCTATGAGTTGGTGAGGAGAATCAATTACAACAAATGAGGTCGTTAAAAGTGTTTTGAGATAGTTATTTCTGAGAGGCGAAAACATGCAGTAATGGCACTACATATAAGGAGCTCTATGGGTTTTGTCTTGTCTCATCATACCAGAATATAGGATTCCAGCAGGGTTTCCAGGCAACATTTGTGGTTCAAAATTCTTTCACATTCTACTACACCTCCCACATGCTAAAATAAGCACATCCACTAATGGACTGACCTTTATAGCTTCACTGATTTTATCCACAAAAAAATATGTCTCCTTTTTGAGTTATAATTATTTTGAAGTCTATCAAACTACTTCATGCATATAGTTATATACACATGAAATTGAAAGCACCATTATGTCAGTCAAATATATTGATGATTATTTAAATATATTTCCTATGCTCCAATATTCTTATTTCCAGAATGGAGAAAATACTATTAAAGACCTCTTTTAATCCATTTCTATTTACTGAAATGAAAAGAAGCTTTTGGGTTCTGGGGATGGTGTTTACTTTTTCGGGTCCCAAATTTGCTGTTTCCTGTCCCGATTCCACTCTTTCCTATCCAGGAGCTGCTGTTTCCTGCCCCAATCACACTGTTTTCTGGCCAAGAGCCACTGTTTCCTGTCCGCAAGCCTGTTTCCTGTCTCTGGCTTAGGTGTGGCGCTCTTTCCTGGCCCGGAAGCCACTGTTTCCTGAACCTGGTGGGGCGTGGCACTGGGGCGGAGCAAGTCAACCAGGCCCTGAAGGCTTGGCACCAGCTCCAGCCAGAAGGCTACCTTGGCGGCAGGGTAGTGGTTGTGCATGTGCTGGCAGCGCTCAATGTGCAGGTACAGCTGCCCATGCCTGTCATACTTGGCCGAGGACACCACCTCAAACAGGTTCGGCGTAGTGTGCGTGAATGTAGTGTCCTGTGGCACTGGGAGTTTCGGGTCACTGAAGGAGGTGAGAGATACGGGGGATGGGAGAAAAATAATAACAGTAATAGTAACAAGAATAATAATAGTGATGATAACAATATCAATAATAATGTTAATAATAATGACAATAAAATATGACCCAAATACTCTCAATACAAAAACGTGGGAGACACGAGACCTAAACTCACAAATTTATTAGAAAATATGAAAACATGTTAAATATATGTGACACGTGACCCCAACAGATCATGAGTTTAAAATATGCCAATGAAAACCTATTACATGTATGTGACGTATGACCCCAAAGTTACAAGTTTAAAAAATACATTGAAGAAACGTGTTATGAAGTTTACTTCCATTATGGCAAGGCTAGCCATTGGGACGAGATAATTCCTTTTTTCTGGACACTTTGACTTTATTATATATAAAATGAACATGCAGGACCCACAGGAAAGTGACTGCTGATTCAAGATTGACATTGCTAAAGAATTCCTGCTTCATGGAAGAGTCTGCCACTCAGTCTGCAGGACACAGAGAATAAGGACTGACAAACTGTTTAAAGTTTCCTGCTCTGCTGAAGAGTCTGTCTGACACACTATGGCCTATGGGCTGAAGATGGAAAATTACAGAACAACTTCAGGTTCCTGACCAGGCAAGTAGTTTCTGTCATTTTTTGAATTGATATATTAACCTTCTGTGGTTTTTGAAGGAGCAGAAGACAGATAGTTATGGTTATAGTTTTCCTTATTTAGGATTAAAAATAAGTATCATATAGGACTTTAGACTCACAAAGATAGGATAGATAATGGAATATTTTCTTCAAATCTTGCTAAATGTTAATGAACTAAATATTATTAACTGTGATTGTTATTTGATAACTGTTGTGTGATATATTTTGCTGTTAAGGTTAAAACCCATCTTTTTATTTAGACAGAAAAGAGGAGATGATGGGAGAAGTCATTTTGTAAATATGTTTCTCATACTGGTTAATGAAAAAAGCAGTGTTGTATAATAGGAAATCAAGAGAGGAGGGACTGGGAGACAAGGGAATTTGAAGAAGGAGTAGAGAGAGGTTGGCATGGAGTCAATGCAGAGAGCAGACAATAGCACCTCTCTCTCTGGTAAGATTAGACCACGTGGAAATACATAGATTAACAGAAATTGGATAATACTTAAGACAGGGCCAACAGAATGATATCTAATACAGGGTCTCTGTAGGTTAATTGGGGCTGGCTGCAGCGGACCAGACCAGTGGCAGGGCAGAAAAACTACTCCTAACAAGAAAGAATGTTAAGAACAGTGAAGGAAAAGGACAGGTAACATATAAAGGTATCAAAATTACACCTGACTTCTCCATTGAAACCCCTGAGGCAAGAAGGTCTTGGATAGATGTTCTACAAGGTACTAAGAGTCCATGGATGCCATGCCAGCAAAACTAACAATAATTATAGACAGATAAAACAAGATATTTAATGAAAAAGCCAGATTATTACAGTGTATATCTACAAGTCCAGCCCTACATAAAGTTTTGGAAGGAAAACTCGAAACCAAGAAGTTTACAATACTCACAAAGATGTAGGAAACAGATAATCCCACTTCACCAGAAAACAAGGGAAAAGCAGGACAAATATATTCACAAAACCAATGCCAACAACACACACACACACACACACACACAAAACAAGCATTAACAATCAAAGGTCCTTACCTCCCTCAACATTAATGATCTTAACTCATCTATAAATAAACACAAGCTAACAGAATGGACATGAAGACAGAATGCATCCTTCTGCTGCATTCACAAAATATATCAAAGCTTCAAAGATAAACATTACCCCAGGGTAAAGAGTGGGGAAAAGATCTTCCAATCAAATGGACCCAAGAAGAAAGCAGGTCTGGTTATCCTAATATCCAACAATTAGATTTCAAACTGAAATTAATCAAAGGAGATGAAGATGGTCTTTGTATTCACCGCAGGAGAAATACATCAACAAAAAGTCTACATTCTGAACATCTATGATCCAAATCTAAGGCACACATATTCGTAAAAAAAAAAAAAAAAAAAAAAAAAAAAAAAAACACTACTAAAATTCAAACCTCACATAAAATTTATCACACTTATAGTGGGAGATTTCCACACACCATTCTCACCACTAAACAGGAGCATTTCAGCTATCATTAATATTTATCTGAAACAGTCTTGGCTTAATCAACTCATTCAGTGGGTATATCCTAATAGCACAGTCACTTTGAATCTTAGTTTTTAGAAAAGGAAGTCAGTTTGAAAGAGTAAAATGTCCAACAATTCAAACAGGTTTTGAACACTACTGTGAGCACAAGTACACAGAATGACCTTACTGTGGCAATCAGTCAATCAACGTGGGAATCCAGGGTGAAGACATCCCATCCGGTGTAACCTGGAGAGACCTAATGCAATAAAACAACCAATAATGATTTGTTCTTCTTACTGAAGAACCTGTTAACTGCTCAAATACCAGACAGCAAAATATTGTATAGGCTTCAACCCAGCAAGTTAGGCCAGGAGAGATCTGAGTCCCCATGGGTGCGTGCATCTACAGGACTGAGAAGCATCGAGCCACATCACATGTGCTCTGCGTACACTCAGACATGTTCAAAGTTCAGAACCTTTTCAGGACAAAACCACAGCCTCAAAAAGCCTATATTTGAGTAAAACCAGTGGGCTCTAGCATGCTGCAACAGTTCAGGCCTCACTGTTTATCCAGATCCTTATTAAACACATGTGTTTAATCAAACACAGTGAAGAACTCTGAGCACAACCTCAATTCCAGGCAGAGTCCTTCTGCAGTCCCACGTCCAGGAAAGGACTGAGGAGCAGGTGCAGCCCCCAGCTGCTGGCCGGGCGCATCACCTCCAATGGACTGTTAGATATGGCAACTTCGCTAAGCATCTGGGTGTGATGTTCCCATGCCCCCCATGTGGGACTCTTTCATGCAAAGCATCCAACTTGGGAGCTGTGCCCTTAATAAGATAATATGACTTAAGGAAAGGGGCATGCCTTTTCTAATACAGGGAAGAGCATAGCCAGTTTAGTTTAGTTTGCAGGAATGACCAGTCTTGTGCCTGATAAATAGGAAGACACTGATATCACCTGCTCCCAGCAGCCTCACATACTGCCCAGCAGCCCCATGTGCTGCAGGTACTCTCACTTGCCTCTGGCAGCACCACATGCCAACCAGCAACCTCACATGACCCCCAGCAGCCCCACTTCCCTGGTACCCCCTCAAGTGCTTCTGGTAACCCCAAGTGCCCCCGGCACATGCACATAATAACAGCGCTCACATGTAGCTTCTTGAGGATCTCTAGGCTGTAAAAGAGGGCAATGGTAGCTCTAAAGGCAGTTTCAAGAATCCCCCTCAAGTTCTGCTGATACAAGGTCATTGCTTTGCGAAAAAGTCTGGTCTCAAAATGTGTTTAAAATTAAAGTTTTTGTTCTTTGAATTTTTAAAACATGAAGCATTAAAATCTAGGAAGTTCAAAAACTGAAAAGGCAGGTGGGATAGATAAAGGTAATTATAAAAGCATTATGGGGTTCCTAGCAACTATCTTGTGTGTAGACTCAGATAGGTTTCTTAGATATCTTTTAAAGAGCTCCAAAACCCTGTGTGTGCCCACTGTAAAAACAACAAAGACAGCCACCCTGACCACACCTATCATGATTTGTAATGATTTACTGTCTGCTGGTTGCATCTTTCTCCTACCTCTTGGCTTAGCATTTATTAAAATACCTTTTTAAAAATCTAACCTTTTCATAGGAGAAAAAAAAAGCACTGCATAAAGAGCTGTAGAAAGCACATCTTTCAAAATATTAAAAATTATTCCTGGCTTACAAGTAGGACTTCAAAGATTCAATATTGCAGCTTCATTAGGATCTGGGTAAATAATTAGGCCGAACAGACGTTTATTCAGGGAAAAATAACTCCACAACATAGAAAGTTGAACACCAGTAGCTTTCTGCTCCCAAGAATGCCTGCAGAAGTCCTTCTGTTCCCATACAGCATTCCCCTGCTTCTACTCAGACCTAGTTCCCCAGGTCACTTCCGCCCCTGAGTCCACCCCTCAATGGGAGTGGTCATGGTCAATGCCACAGAAGGAGACAAAGTGAATATCCCACTAAATTTCCCTTTTAGTCTAAAGACAAGATTTAGGCTTTATACAAAACTATATATAAAACAGTGAATAACAAGTGTGCTCTAAGAAAAAGAGACTCAAGAACAAAACAAGCTACATATCTAGTCCTAGGGTGAAGGCATAACAGAGTTTACAATAGAGTTGTCCTAAGCTGGAATACTTAAGTCTAGTACCTACTATATCTAACTAGGAAGAGAGAATAATACTTGTGGTAGTTTAGTTCCAAGTCATCAATATCTGAGAAGGAAAATAATGATACAAGTAGAGAGCAAGTGCGGATGGGCAACTTCCAAAAGGAGCAGTAAGGACAGAAACAGCAGGCTACCTGGATAGACACCCAAGGTCTCACAGCAACGTTGGTAAACCCAGTTTTGGCTAATGCCAAGAGTACTTGACAGACAACAACAACAGTAGGGAGGTAGAAAGGCTGTCTTACCCTGGCTTGGCAAGGTTCACCAGTCTTCTATATTTGTCTGCTGCAAGCACATAGGACATTTGTCTCCTGCAAGCACATAGGACCGCACGTCCAAATCAGTGGTGAAGGTGGAGGGCAGTACTTTGCACAGAAGGCCATTAGCTGAAGCAAGGATGAACTCCAGAAGGAGCAACAACAGTATCCAACATATTTTTAGGAAACTACACGGTGCTGACAGGAGCAATAGTGTCTCATGTCAACAGAGTACTAATATTAAAACATTTAAATGCCATGTTCTACATGTCTATGGATTGATTGAAGATTAAGCATCTATGTCTGACTAATCGCATAGGTAAAGGAAACATGGGTGAAGATAATCTGTAATACTCAGAAACTTAGCTAAAAAAAACTGATTGAAACTTCCTTGAGTAAAGCAGGGAATAATACCTAAACATTTTATATACATACACATACATACATACATACATACATACATACATACATATCTCAGAGGTAGAGTAGAAATTTCTAGACAAGAGGTAGACTATAAAGGTCGGCATGATAAATATCCCCAAATGTATCAATATACAAAATGTCTTGAATACAAGAAAAAGTTACATACATAGAGAATAGCAAGAATAAATGCGCATAAGTTGTCTCAACATACGAAGTGTCTTGAACATAAGTAAAAGTATACATAGATAGCATATGGTAAGAATAATGTGCATAAAACATCATAAGTAGAAAGATTTCACATAATATCACAAAATATAATACACAATTCTTACAGGAAGGGGAATATAAACTTAATTTTACATAGCTTACCACAAATAAGAATATATAACAATATAAACTGTATAATAATATCTCATTCTTACTCAATAATTCAAAAGAAAATAGGCTAATCTACCTATATTCCATCTAAACCATAACTTATCCAACCATACCATATTCCTGTCTAAAAGTTAAACCCGAATTTAAGCATCACCATCCATACACAACTCTAAATAACGAAAGAGAACCCCACGACACAATTATCCCCCAATTTCCAGACAGGTTACTGTGTTAGCCATTTTAAAGGTAGGGCTTTTGGTTCCTCTGTTTGTTCAGCATATGTATTCTGTTTTTGTACAGCCTGGATATTTGGTATCTGACTTGTATAGTACTTTATAATCTTCTTTCCACAATCATGAGGTCGTTTATGGCTCCTATCTAATACTGGAGGAATGTTGATCTGTGTATTCCATTGCTGTAATAGATCACGACCCCATAAGTTTATCACTACTTCAGCCACATATGGTCTCAACCTTATTCTCTGTCCTTCTGGTCCTATACATTCAATCCATCTCGTGCTCTGTTTTACCTGAGACAGGGTTCCAATCCCTAAGAATTGAACATTTACCTTATGCAGGGGCCATCTTCGAGGCCAATATTTATTAGATATGATAGTTTCATCTGCCCCTGTGTCAAGTTACCCGCCAAACAGTCTACTATTCATCTTAACTATCCATCTAGGCCTTTGACTATTTATATACGTTTGCCAAAGTAAACGTTTTTATTTCCTTCTGTCATTTTTGATTCAACCTCCATCACTTGTTTGTCATCCAGAGCGGTATGAGTTTTTATAATAGGCACAGAATTTTCTAATTGTCCTGTGGGAGATTGTCTTCCACTGTGACTGAGAATGTTCGGACCACGTGAGACGGTGGGGCCTTCGGTAGCCCCACCCCCAGGAGGTTCCCGATGGTAAAGGGATTCCCTTGCTTGTCTCTGGTTGATATGCACTCATTTGTCCAGTGTCTTCCTTGCCACACCTTCTACATAACCCAGGAGGCTGAGGCCTTCTGTTTGATTCATTCCTGGGGAGTGTTATTTCTAGGGAAGCTTTGCCTATAGTTTCTTTTTAGATGACCCATCTTACCACAGTTATAACATCTGATATGTTGATATCTCTTCAAACGTTTGGAGAGGGCTTCTCCTACCCAAGCTTCTAAGTCACCATAGTTAAGACCTCTGTTAGCTTGTTGTCTCCTCAGACCTTTAGATGTGGGTCTCCTACCCATGCTTCGGTCTTATTGTCATTATACTCAATGTTGCCTGTATATAGGACCCATTCATCCAAGGGTGCTGATCGTATTTTTAAAGGTCAATGCATTGAGGATCACATTCTCATAAGCTAAAGATTCTATGAGTATTCACCTAGAATCTATGTCTGCTATCTCTAATTGTACTGCCCTAGATAACCTTCTATAAAGAAACTAAAGCATTCTCTATGTCCTTGCCTTATCTTGGTATAGGACTTCCTATCCTTTCTCCTAATTCATGAACACTATGCCAAGCATTCAGAGCTGCTGTACTGCATAAAGACAAGATATGTTCATCATCGGCAGATGGGTTTCTGGATCAGCATAAAGACCCTCACCAAGAATTTTATGTTGGGAGCTTTTGTGTCCCTCTCCATAAAGCCCGTGATCTAATTGAGAGGAGTTTTCAAGACAGCTGACATTAATTGATCCCAATCCTTAGGGTTACCTTGTTATTCCTTGCCAATGATTCTACTAATTGCTTCACATATGGTGAATGCATGCCATAAGAGACTACTGCTTCCTTTATACCTTTTAAATCTTTCATACGTATTGTTTCCCACTGATATGCAATGATGCCTTTCCCGTGTTTTTTCATTGCTGCTTTGTCATTAAGGGATACAAGGAAAGCTTCCCTGACCCTAAATGGTGTATAAACCTTAAGTCTTTTCATGTCCTCTTACTGTAGTTCTTCTCTGGATGTATCAGACTGAATGTCGTCTAAATCCTGAAATGTATTCACCATTATTTTTTTGAGGCCAGAAACATCTTGAATCAAATAACTTTCTAGAGTCAGTTTTTACTTTCTCCAACTACAAATGATTCCATGTTTTTATTATTCTCATCCTTAGATATTATCTGAATGGCATGTAAACTGCCTTCCAGAAATAATTCTATCTGCCACCTTCGTCTTTATCCTCTGGCTTGTAAGAGATTCTATCATTTAGTCTTTCTATCTGATATTGCAGTTTTTTAAACTTATTAGTAGCTTCCTCCGACCAGGAAAGAGTTGTTTGTGCTAGCATAGCATGTTAATGCATTGAATTGTTTCTGTTCTGGCTATTGTGGCATTAGACATGGAACAAATTCTGTTTTCTACTTGTTATTTTTTGATCCACGGTTTTTATTGAATTACTGTAGCTCTCCAATGACATCTTCATCTTCGAACCTTTTTTCAAAACATTCTGGTGCTTTTGAATCACTATTTCCATACCAAATCCTTAGCACTAAATTCCCATGGTAAACTGTATGTGTTCCTTTTGGTTGTAATCAAACCATTTTTAAGAATATCAATACATCATAGAATCCCACTGTTACTACAAATAAAGCATATTAGTCTGGTCAATTTTTCTTTCTGCTAAAATGCTCTATATATGAGTGGTACAAATCTCCTAATAATCCCGCATTTTAAAATGATTCGCGTTATGAAAGGAAACAATTGATTCAAGATATTTATCAGCTTAAATTGCAAAGGATGTTACGATTATCTTAGGTGTAATTTCACAGTCCCTAAACTTTTGATGCTTCTTGAAGAAGATTCCAGCCTCTTGCATCATCTGGTAAAATTAATCAAAATAGTGTCCACCAAATGATCCACCATCCAGTCTTCTACCTCCGGAATTAAAAAAAATTTTCACAAATATATTCCTGCAGCAGAGATCTTCCTTATCCCAAGCCACTATAGGTTAACGCTAACAACCATGGCAAGTGGAATTTTAAAGAAAATGTAAAAGAAGTTTCAGGGACTGCTGGGACTGAGAAGAACAGAAGAAACGATGTGTTGGAGGCAGAGAGTCGCCAAATGGGGCTTCACTGACGCAGGGTGCAGAATGGCAAAAATTAAGAGAACACAAAGAAAATTTTAGCTTCCAGGGGGGGATGGAAGAGGAAGTGAGGTGGAGGCGAATGTCCAAAGTGGGTATCACCTGATAGTGTGTGAACCTGCCTGCTGGTGATGGTGGGAGGAGTAGTGTCGGTCAGCTTCTGGGTAAAGCCTATGGTCCGGTGAAATCCAATCCAAATTTCTCACACTTTAGATATTGGTGTTAAATGATGATCTCATAACAACAAATAGGTTTGAACAGATGTTCTGTCTAGGAGAAATGAATGCAAACTAGACAGATGAAACGTCACTCAGCAAGTTCCACTGTCCTGTCCGAATTCAACCAAAAAGACAGGCTGCTCCCAGGCCTCTTCCTTTAGACCTCCTTCCTGTTACAATACAATACCAAGATGGGGAGCTCCACCTGCTAAGTGGGCAAGACCAGTGCTAAAGAAGGAGACAAAGCAAATAATCACCAAATGGCACACACACATGAGATATTCAATCTCAAATTTGAAAATGGCAACCAACTATACAACACTAAACCATAGACAGAAAAGTGCCTTAGAGAGATTGCATCATGAATTCTCACTTAAAGTAAGTAGCTCCCACATTTAGCGACTGCAGAAGGCAATGGCAACTGGTGATCACAGAGTTAGTTTCTGCTCAGTACATGGCTGGAGAAAGCTTACATCCAATGAGTTTTTCTGCTATAAAAGGGATGAGAGTGCAACCAGCTGTGCAGTTCTGGATACTGGAGATTCACATTTCACACTGCAATTTAGTGCACTCAACATTCATGAAAAGCAAAGGGTTCACAACCATAATGAAAAGATG